>NC_050590.1:21488528-21563528 GCF_013368585.1 Megalops cyprinoides | reverse complement strand
TATTTTTTTGCATCCTATTTACCATTTAATTTATTGATAATATGTTATCTTGTTTCAGATTCACCATTAACAGAATTATATGGCAGTCAAATAAACAAATGTCTTGATTTATACATGGTATAAGACAATGTTAATTTTGGAGGTAGTATTATACTCTGATTGTCAAACAATCAATAATCTTTTTAAAATCAGTTTCAGAAATCAAAATTAGAATCTGTTAAAATAAAATAAAAAATAAACAGATACATACATTAGTACACAGGCACTGCCTATCTATCTATCTATCTATCTATCTATCTATCTATCTATCTATCTATCTGTCTGTCTGTCTGTCTGTCTCTCTCCCTCAGTGAATGTGTGTGTGTGTGTGTGTGTGCATGTGTGTGTGCATGTGTGTGCATTGGTGTATTTACAGCTGCAGGTGTCTGATACAGTGCAATTATACAGAAGCACAAGATATGAAAGGAGAACAAAACATATTTGTCTTGATAAAAATCTGTTTCAACACGATACATCTACTGCACCCCCTCATCCTTCTCTAAGCGCCAGCCCTCCTCCCCAAACAAAGAGCCCCCCAATACATAAAAAGCTCTATATGTGCTTTTAAAAGGTGAAGAGGTCCATAGGGCCCTGTGTTTGATTTTTGACAAAGAGCACTAAGGATAGAAATCAATAACGTCAGCCTGGGCGAGTCACAGCACAGAGTGCCACAGAGCTGCGCTGAGCTCAGCCTCTGCTCCAGTCGAGATGAACCCAAACAAGCAAAGAATGGACTGACAACACTTTTGACATGAGCTGTTTATTAGCCTCACGGAGCAAGAAAGTGGAGAGCTCTCCGGCTGGCCTTGCCAGAGATGACCACACTTTCAGGAGTGGGGCTCACAGCCATTTGTCAGGGTCACGGTCAGGAAAATTAGTGTTTATTCTTGTAGAAAACCCTGTGATGAATTGGTTTATTTATATGCTAAGGGATATCTGCCCTCTCTTTCTCTCACTGTGTATAGTAATAATTCCAACCTCATACAAGTTTGAGTGGGTTGGTCTGCATATGCTAAAAGGATATTGTGTACACTAGTAATAGAAACTTTTATATGAGGTCGTAAGAACAAGACACTATCAAATGAAATGAGAATATAAACCTGTATATTTCTGCCACATCATATGCTAGCTTGATATATTCTGCTCTGTTATGAAAAATATTTTCATATATATATATATATATATATCTTCAATGCAGCATTCACTATCAATAAAACTTACACCCACATCTGAAGAAAAAATGGCACATTTCATGCACAATACATCGATTTTTTTTAAGTACAGTCTAATTAATACACAGTTTTAGAGTTAATTTAATGAATCCATTTTTGAGCATCTAAAAGGATTTTATTTATGCAAAATAAAATATTTCTTCACAAGAAACTGAATGATTAAAAATACAATTTTTACTACAGGGGTTAAATGTGTAATTATGTCAATAACCTTTGCACATTTTTATCTTTAGGGAAATGTCATTGGAGGAGAATGATACATAAATTAATCCTCATTATGATAAACTTATTTATACTTGCATATAGGCTGTGGCCCTGAGTGATTATTTACTTAATGCAGTATGCACATAACAGGTGTAGATCATTAAAAAGATTAATCCACAAATAAAAACAATACCAGTGCACTTTACATTCAAAATGCCCTTGATTTCAGGAATGAGACTTTGACAAAGATGGCAAATATTTAATTTTGTAAATAATGGCCATTTAAACTATTAATTATTCAAGCATCTTTATAAATAATTTTTTATTTGCCTTTTTGCCATTATACCACTGCTACCACTTACACAACACTTGACATAAGTAAAAATAAACAAATGCATATTCATAACACATTAATGCAGAGAATGAATACATTGATCAATTACCCAGTGTAGAACTAGGCTGAGTATTTCACCAAATCATACCCCATAGACAACAGTTTAAAACTTAACCAGCTGCATGCTGAACAGTACAATTAAATATGCAATTACTGTGCCTACAGAAGTCTGTTGTGCTTTATTTGGAATTGTAAATATGTCAGTCGACTTTGCAACTTATTACTTTGCATCTGTAAGTATTAGATTAAAAGTTACAGTATAAACAATGATGGAATAATGCTGTATGGCCTTTTCATTAATTCAATTAATATTAATGAAATCAATTACAACATGCATGTGTAATAATATGTGTAACAAGACAAATGGCAAAATTAAGCCTCTTGCTCATTCTGGAGTGTATCACTTTATTTCCTTCACTCATGTACTTACAGAAGCTAGTGGTCTGGTACGAGTAGCTCAAAATAGTGCCATTAAACCAAAACCAGGCAGGGTCACCCTCCAGCTGCTGTAAGTCAGGAACTGGCCGTGTTGTTAATACAGTGCATTCAATAATTGCAACTGAACAGGAATCTGCTCTGAGGGTTTTTAATTGGAAAGCGAGAGTGATGTCCAGTCAGCAACTGCGATCTTCACTAAAATGAAGAAATGGAAGAAATCAGGGGCCATATATTGGAATACTGAAGGACACATACTCAAGAATTATTTAAAAAGAGTTTTTTTAGTGGGGGTAGTGATGTGTGCATCGCAGATCATAATGGTGCAGCTGTTTGTTTGGACACCTATAATCAACAACAAGATGTAAAAAGTAAGCTGGCATTTACCATTAAAGTATTGGTGGGGGCAGGGGTATCTGGATGCATATGCATAATGCATACTCCATTTTCTTGTTTTCTTAACTCTCTCGAGTTACAGTATGCTTGTGAGGAGTAACACAGAGCTTTGCTGTGACGTAAAGATGATCGAATGAGAGCACAAATTCCATCTGAAGTAAAAGGATGTGATTTCTGAAGATAAGCCAATCTGTGCTTCCAACGTCCGCCTTCAATTCTGCATTAGTCATTATTAAACATAGTAACAGCTTTGTGTGTCGCAGGGCTCACTGATGCTGTGAAATATTTATCACTTTGTGTTACCGGCCTTCCCAGGATGCTCTTACTACTGTACCAGTGGTCAGGTGGGCCTTCTTGAAATGGCAGACAGAATGCATTTGCCTAAATTATTTATTTTTCCTATCACTTTTATTTCAAGTGGTGTTTAGGGGGCACTGTCACTGAATATAAAATATTACTACTTTCCTATGCTTGCCCCTGCTTTATTCGATAAATCGCATACCTTGCCTCCTCTTCTTCGGTCTGGTGCAATAATTTTGATGCTGACCATGTCATCAAAGGAAGTGTGTGATGTAGTCACAGTCTTCATGAATCAGGATCTCAGGAACCAGTAAGACCAATGATTGGTTGAGAATAATTTGCAGGCTATTCCATCCTCCCATGTTTTTCTGAAAATTATTTTTATTGCACACAAGAACAGATAATATTTTAATTATTGGGTATGTCTGGTACATGTGTTGTTTCAACATTCATGTAGACAGATGAGTAACAAACATTAGTTCAAAACTGGTTGTTCAAGGGCCATACATGATGAAACAACTGAATTGCAAAAACACATGTTGCAAATGTGTATAGGGCTCTGTTGCAAATAATGCTCAGAATAATATTTGAACATTATTTTAACAGTTCTCTCTTCCTCTGAATTAATGGTGCAGTTGTAGTAATTGATCATATTGTGTTTCGCAGTTGTGCCGCAAAAAAAAAAAAGTCCAATTTATTGTTGATCAACTAACAGTATTTACATTCAGTAAAGATCTGATAAACACATGGTATTTAGTTTATGAGAAAAATAAAACAAATTCTAGTTGCACATAAAGTTGTACAGCTCATCTAGGACTGACCGAGGTGTTGTGTTTGAATATTAGCACTTTAGGGATTCAAGGGGCATTTTTTATTTAATGAGAAACAGGGTTCCATTGCTCCTCTATTTATTAATGCCCAAACAACAAATTTTGGTACCACGTCAATAAATGAATAAAATGATGCAACATACTGGACATATTATGGAATGGGTTTCAAACAAAAGACAAACATTTCAATAAAATTTGTTCAAAACACAGAACAGCTTTTCCAAGCAGGTTTACTTCCTTCCATGTTACAGCTTCAATACAGCTTGTTTTCACAAACAATTATAATACTGTATCTCAAAAGAAGAAAATGGCTGATGGTGTAAACTTCCAAACTTTAAAGCCAAACCTCAAAACTTTTGAAAGGATCTTGTGCAGAAATAATTTTGAGGAGGGAAAACAGAATGATTGAGAATTCCTGTCCTCCCCTTCAAAAGAGTGATGTACAGTTAAGAAATAATAATTCAATGTTTTATTTTTATGTATATTCATGAAATTGAAATCTTTTCTTTTCATTCCATTATACCTTATTAAAATTTATTTTCACTTTGGAAGTGAAAATAAAAGAAAATCATAACCTTTTGCAAGAGAGCAATGCAAGCTTAATGTCTGGTGTACAGTGTGTTTACTGTGATAATGTTAAAAGAGCTCAAGTAATAAGAGAATTGTTATGCAAGAAGAAAAATTACGGTGATGACGATGATGACGACAATAATCAAAAGGTGATGAATAACAAAGAGGAAATGGTAGTTGCTAAAAAACATTATGATTTATTCACAAAATGAGTGAATAAAACATGGAAAACACTTATTCATATATAAAAAAACAAGGCTGAGTATTTCACCAAATAACAAAAAGAGTGACTGAACTAATTTGACAGTGACAGCAGGAAGGTGACACTTAAACGTAAGAAAAAAAGAAAAAAATGATCTCATAGCATTTGTGGTTTAACTACATGAAAATGAATACAACAGTTAACATCAATGTGTGCATTTGTGGACCCAAACATGGGATAGTACTTTATCTTGAATAAGTTACTTCAAACACTGATATGAGATTGCAGTACAGGCTGTGCACTGTGGCATGTAATGGTTAAGGGGATCAACATTATCATTCTGGCTTTTTTTCTGTATCTCACCTCAGAAGGAAATGATTGTAGGGACAAGGATTAGGGGGTGATGACAATATTGTCTTTCGTTAGGTGTAGGTAGTGTAAGGCTCTGTCATCTGACTAAAAAATACATACTTCTATACATACTGTATATTGTAACCTATCTAAGGTCTATCTGATTCTGAAGCAGCATAAACCTCTTGTCCTTTAGAAAAAGTTTGTGGCTCATAGAGCACACAGGTACAGCCCTATCTTTCACCTTGCAGCAGCAGAGACCCTTGACTTACACCAGAAGTATTAGTCTGTACAGTAACTCATAAATTAAAGTCTGAACTCTGCAGTACTAGCTCTTACCACAGACAGATTTTTGATTCTTTGAAGGGAGCTCCACACTCTGGTGTACAACCACTGGACATCATGTGCTAGAATATGGCTGGGATTCCCTATGAAGCATTCTAAAGGACCATTTTGAATCTGCAGCATAATACATTGTTTGGTGAACTTCATCTTGCTAATTTGCAAAAGATGTACCCATGTATCTCTATATTTTCCAGGCTCTTAAATGAGTTCATGCACTCCATGCAATGAGTAATAAGCATAGTATGCACTAGTATGCATATAGTATGTGGAAATGGTCAATTACCCCTGACTTTAGCATGACCTGAACTTACCTTTTAAGTTCAGGGATGAATTCAGCAAGCAGGAGTAGCAGGGATAGTCATGTTGGACTGTACAGAATTGGAATGCTTTGCTGAGTCACTCCTGGACTTCCCAGCTCCTTTTAGAAAAGCCCCTGAGGGATGACTCAAGTGTGGCAATGTAGCAAATCCTTTAGCTGTAAAAAACATGCCCTAACATCCTGTGGAATGAAGTGGACCCATTGATGATAGATTGGCCTCTGAAATGGGTGTCCTCTCTTTCAACAGTTTAGCAAGGTAGACCTGTGTCTTTTTAATTGGCTTTGTATGTTAATTTCATAGTTCACTGCGCTCATTTTCTGGTGGTCCTTATAAGACCCTTGCAACTCCACCAGTAGTCAGAAATAGGAGGGACCATTGCATTTGGTGCCAACGTCCAATTCAGTCATGCCATGGATTCTGCTGTTATTGGACTTTAGTTATGTTTTCCAGAACAAAACCAGTCAGCTGTTCAAAGATGTCCCTGAAACCTAAAGGAAAGAATGCTTAATTACCCATGAGTTGCTCTCCTTCCCAGGAATCTTCCAGCCTCCTACCCGATTACTATATATGACATTACAAGTTGGCTGAGGCTTGAAGGGTCAATGGCCAGTGGTCTCAGGAGCCAGAGGTCAATGGTCCCAGGCTAACTTCCACAGCATAAACTAGAGCATTATATTGAATCTGCTACTGCTCTACAAGTGGCATGGGGCATTATTTATTCTATATATGTATGTTTTGTATATGTATTTTACATTTACATTTATTTATTTAGCAGACGCTTTTATCCAAAGCGACTTACAAAAGTGCACACAGTAAGTATAGCGACAATACGGGGACAGGATGCGTACAGTTCCACAATGAGACAGTTCTCAGCTGAGAGCAAGGTCTGTTTGAGGACACAGTACTATCAAATTTGTACAATTACAGCCTATAGGGCAACTAATATGATACACCTTCAAACAGCAAACTTCAACAACTTCAAACAGTGCAATGAGCGTCAGGGTAAAGGCGGCAACAAGAAACAATTTAAAAAGCACAATTTAAAAAGCACAGCAATTTATGACAGCACTGAATGGGGGGGCACAGCAATTGTGTGCTGGGCCAGTCCAGGTAGAGTCTGAAGAGGTGCGTCTTCAGGGCCCGTCTGAAGGAATGGGGTGAAGGAGCTGTCCGTAACGGGACAGAGAGTTCGTTCCACCACTGGGGAGCGATGTAAGTGAAACGCCGATGTCTGGCAGAACGAGCACCTCCTGCTTTGACCATGCAAGGAGCGAGGCGTCCAGTTGCTGCTGAGCGCAGGGGTCGGGCTGGTGTGTAGGGCTGGATGAGTTCTTGGAGATAGGTAGGGGCTGTCCTGTTGATTGCAGAGAAGGCGAGGGTCAGCGTCTTGAATCTGATCCTGGCAGCGACAGGAAGCCAGTGGAGGGATTTAAGCAGAGGAGTAACATGGGAGAATTTGGGGAGGTTGAAGATCAGTCAGGCAGCTGCATTCTGGATGAGCTGGAGAGGCTGAGTGGTACAGGTTGGGAGGCCTGCGAGGAGAGCGTTGCAGTAGTCCAGTCGAGGGAGAACTGTGGCCTGGATAAGGAGCTGCATTGCGTATGTTGTCAGGAACGGACGAATCCTCCTGATGTTGTGGAGGAGGAATTGGCAGGCCCATGACATGCGAGCGATGTACTCCTTGAAGTCCAGGTTACTGTCGAGGATGATGCCCAAGCTCTTTGCTGACTGAGAGGATGGTATTGTGGTGCCATCGATGGTGATTGAGAGGTCATACAGGGGGGAAGGGCTGGCTGGGATGAAGAGCAGTTCTGTTTTTCTGAGGTTCAGCTTTAGATGGTGGGATGACATCCATTTGGAGATGTCAGCCAGGCATGCAGAGATTCTTTCGTTGACCTGGGAGGTAGAGGGAGGGAAAGAGAAAAAGAGTTGGATGTCGTCAGCATAGCAGTGATAGGAGAAGCCATGTGATTTGATAACTGAGCCAAGAGAGTTGATATAAATTGAGAAGAGTAGGGGTCCCAGTACTGAACCCTGTGGAACTCCTGTAGTGAGGGGGGTGGGTGCAGAGGTGGAGCCTTTCCAGTAGATCTGTCAGGTCTGTGTATGTATATGTAAGTTTGTCTATGTATATAAAAGATTACCAACCTACTATAAAATCTGAAACAAAATGGAGACTGTGATTAATTATGATCTAAATAGGTAACTAATACATAAGCTACCCCAGTGAATTAAGAAATTGACCTTTCACATATTTAGCTACATCTATAGCTGCCCTGGCAAAGAGTATGCCAGCAATTGTTAAAGGGAAGCTGTGTCACTTTCCTTTCTCTGTCACCTTCATTTAGCAGAAGCACATATAAAACTGTGCAGTCTTTCTAGTCAGGGTCATATTCAAGTCCTAAATAGCCAGAATACTGCATATGCCAAAATCATGAGGCTCTCAAATCCCTCACATCACCAATGTTAGTCTACTGAGACAGCTGCACATCCACTCACACAAATAACAAATAGATCTTTTGTATATATTGCCCAACATTTTCAATAAACATTTTAGTGTGGTACTCTGTCTTTGCAGTTTACTGGGGTCTACTATTATACTTTCTAGTTGATTGTGTAGCACAGAACCTGACAACTGATCAACAATCCCAATGCTCTGCACCTTAACTTGATGCTGATGCCATTAGCATCAGGAAAATACAATGCATCCCACATCAACTGTTCTTGCTTTGGCTTGAGACTGAGTCACAGTCATTGCATCAGCAGTAACTAAATTGTCTCTGTAAAAAAATCAATGAGTACAAGGGCATTTATTTCCAAAACAACAGGATAAGGAGCATTATAAAGGAGTTTTACAGTGAATAAATGGGAATGCCTCCCAATGCTAATGGTGAATTCAACACTGTAATGTTCCTGTTCCTCCATATACTTACACCCTTTGCCTTTCCTATGCCCTCACCTCTAAACTGTCTTTTTTTTTTACAAGCTACTCATGAACAGCAGTTAAAAATCAAATGCACCACACCATAACAACTTCAGCACCCATTCTGGCAAGGCACATGCATTCCTGTGATGCATACACAAGTCGAAATGACTAATTTTCACAAGTAGTCTTTTACCAGTAGATATTTTACAATTCAAAAGTGCACCAGAAGGCAGACAGCAAACAGAGGAGAGGCACATTCCCTTGATGCTATCCAAGCAAGTTGCAGGTGCCTGATGGAGTTGCAAGGTCTTGTAGTGTTGTCATAACCAAAGCCCGGCTGCCCTACACACCAATATCAGTATAATGAAGCCAATTCTGGCTGTGGGCTCACAGTTATCATTGGCAGATGATGTAGCTGCTTTCAAACCATGGTCATAGAGATCCGCCTGCACAAAGAACAAGTCTGTGACACTTGGTAGGCTGAAGTAATCAGATCTTAAAGGCAATCTTGTCCTGCTATTGTGTGACTACCAAAAAAATGTACCTGTAACTGTTGAAGTCAATACAGTGTCACTGCCCTGCACCTGCTCAGTACAGCCACATTCTGACTATGGCACAGATCACATAGGTGTGACAGAACCCAGTTCCACTGGGAATTCTGGCCTCGCATTTCCAGCCTGACTACAATTACAACAAGTAATAGTACTGCTCCTGGTGCTGCCCCTTACGGGTTTTGTGAAAGAACTTGGCTCTGTTTTGTGATTGGACCCATTGAGTGAATTAGAGCCAATGGAGCCTTTAAATTTGCATTACCACTGCTATTCTCTCCAAAGCTTTGGAGATGGGGTCTGTGGAACCTTAACCATGGTGCAAAGCAGGTCTCTGCCAGTTTTTCCCCTGCTTTAACGTGGTGGGCTTGTGGGCTTTAATCACAGGATTTTCAGTGTTATGCACCTGCTGAAAATATGACTAGCTTCCTGATCTGCTTTTGGTACATAGTTAGAATGTGATTCATTTACCATGTGTATTTTGAAGGCACACCTGTATTTCTCCAGGGTCTTCCCCTCCATGACAGTTTTGACATGAGTTTGACAAAAAATTATTCCTTGTTTCTGAGTTACTTACAAACATCATTGATGCCTTTGATACACTTTACTCACCTTTACACACCCGTTTCCTTAAGCAGAATCAAATAGAATCAAATACCAATGGAACATCAATTCATTTTGAGCAGAATTAAAGAAGCAAAGAAGGTTCACACCTTTGTAAATGATCAATAAAATAAAACCCCATCTGTATTGTTTTAAGTAACTCTACCTGCATAACTGAGCAACCAAAAAGCAGTTTGTTTCTAAATTGAAATTTAATTTAATTTAAATTGAAATGTTAAATATATGTGAGAGTATGAGAAAGAAAGTAAACAAATGTTTAATGCAACAAAGACACTTTGACATTGGTTGGAATTAATATTTCATATTTGATCACCATCCTGACATTGGTCCTTGAATGATACTGAAACAAGCTGTCATCTGCTAATTTAAAAACTTATTATTGTAAAGTTCTTCAGTAGAGTGAGTAAAAGATCTGGTTTGTGAGGGTGAGGGTGATTGTTAATATTTACATTGGAGGACATAGAACTACAAATGCTTTAATATCATCTTAGCAGACGACATACATGAACTATATTTGTGAAATGTCCCTCATAATTAATTTTGGAATTATTCAGTATGACAGCACATTTAAACTTAAACAACATTCTTGTCTTGTTACAGTAATGAAATGTGATAAAACTGCCTCCAGGACTTTCCACATAAACTATCACTAAAGAGACAGAGTTCAAAATATTGTGTTTGTGTGATGTTTGATACATATAAATTGACAGTGACATGTAAACCACTAATAAACAACACACAACACAATGATAAAAGCATTCAACAGAAATGCAAAATGGGTGTCTAAGTAAACAACAACTTATACTGCTAATGACACCACTGAATTTTATAACTGTTCTCTAAAATGTAAACATTCATTCTCAAAAGTAATATCCATTTACTTTTTTCTCCCAAACCAGCAACACTTTGTTGACCCTCTGTTGTCTTTCAAGTGTCTGGTCTGCTAGTGTAGTCTCAAGTTGCCATGTTATACTACTTGTAGTCTCTGAAACACTAACATTTTCCTCTTCCTGCACGTGCAGAAGCTTTGGTTCTGAGGTCAACAATAACAGTGAAATGGGATCCTCAGCTGACCCAGCAGGGGCAGGAAGTCAGGGAGTGGAGGGGGTTCCTCGAAAGTGTTACTAACGAACCCTGGTGCCAACATCTCTGGCTGATCAGTCACTCCATTTTAATGGCGCTGAGACGACACAGCCACAGAGAGCAACAGGGGGCACATTAGTGCCACTCAGCTTGTCCATGGCCTTCCGGCAGCACTCTGGATTTCTGTTCTTATTGGTGTCATTTGGTTCAAGGGCCTCCTAATAAAAACATGCATTTATTGTGAAAAGAAAAAAAAGCCTCATATTGTTGCTGAACCAAGGAGAAAAAGGTATTTTTTACATGTGTGTTTTTTGCTTTGTTCCCATCACACTAAAGAGCTCTCTTTGAGTTGTGCCTTGTTCATTTTAGTCTTGTGTGAGGAAGGGAAAAGCAGGAGCTGAATCTTTATTGCTATGATTTGAAAAATGATGTTGGTATTCACAATTCACTTACACTTGGTTAAAACGCCAATCATGGATCTCGTGCTGTATCCACTGTCATAGCGCATTGGATTGTCAACCCAGAATAGAGTTCAGTGCTTCTACAATGTGGTGAGCACTTCCACTTTCCACTTTGTAAAATCACATTATACTAATGAGAATGCAAATGAAAGGATAGCACTGTGGAATGGCTATAGACGACTTACTTGTCAAAACCGCTTAAGTTTGGGGGGAAGAGAGCGCTTGCTCAACAGGGCAATGCCGTGTATGTTGTAGATGGAGTCATCCTTCGTGTTGCGGGCACGTGGCCAAGGATGAAGCCGTCTTGTCTCTATTGATGTGTCACTCTGCTCATTGTTGCTGCCTCTTATTCAAATCCTTGAAAAACAGCCTGTGACAAATTCTACATTTTTATCCTGTAAAACGGCCTGCACTTTCTGTTCCTTTTTACTAGCCCTTTTCTGTATTCCGTGTAGAAATGTTGTTAGATGTTGTTAGTCACATAGACTCTGTATAATTGGGGAATGAAATAAGATTTTTTTTACAGATTAAGTTAATTTCGCCTAATTGCACTCATTGCTAGTACCAGACTGCATTCTAACATTTCCTTTACGAAAGACTTAGCATAGCTGTAGAGTCATTTTGCAACAATTTGTAAATGCAGAATAAGGAATCTGTCATTCTTAGCAATCCTGCTGTATACCATTTTATAATGGCATGTTTAATGTTACTTATTTCATTGTGGTAAGGATTGAACACACAGTAGATAATGATTAATACCATGTATATATGTATATATACAGCATGTATTTGTATGTGTGAGCATATTTCAATTTCAAAACAACAAATTATCATTATTATTGATAATGCAAGAGTATGGATTTTGGAGATAGTATTTAATTTTCTGCTTGTTGGAAATGCAAAATATCTCATCTTGATGTAATTTCTTCTATTTCTCTTTCCTGTCTGAGAACCGATTACTGACATCATCAGGTACTGAAGTTACTGTAGAAGGGAAAACATTGAAAGGTGAAAATTGATGTACCACATAGGTTTGGTTAAATCCTCAAGGTTCTTAAAATAATTTGATTTTTGTACATTTATGAGCCCTCTGAAAATGAACGACACTATATAAAATAGTCATGAATGATGGAGGGTCCTGCATTTATTTCTTTCAGACCAGATGTTCAGACTGAGCCGCCTAGGTGGGATGATTCAAAGTGCAATGTGGTTTTGTTGGAATTTTCAGATGTTACACTAAAAGTTTTGTCATACATAACAGAACATTCCTGTTTTATTTCAAGGTAACAGAAGACTTAACATGGCTGTAGATATATTAAGTTATGGAATTTCTCCTTTGTGTGATAACTGAAGCTCTGACCATGCGCTCTTCTTAAAACCAATTAAAATTGTTAAGTAAACATAGAAGTTTGAACAAATCAAAATGACACCTCATTATTTTTAAATAATAATAAAAAAGCAAACAAACAGGTAGCTCATCTGGATGTGTCATTTACATAGTTTTGACCTTTTTAAATACACAACAGCTTTCTCTTCACTATAATTTAATTGTAGGCTGTCATAGGAAGTGTATATCTCCACACCCCAGAATCACATTGGTAGGTTGCATCTTGACAGGTTATCTCCAGAAAAAAGGGCAATAAAAAAGTACTCTGATGTGATTTAATCTGTTTTGTGATTAGTTCCTCAGCAAAACAGTTCTGCTGCTGCTTTACCTGTTTTTCCTGCATAAGATTAAAATTGCTGCCTGTCCTGTTGACACACAGTAATAGGGATCACAGGGTAGGCAGGTTAAGCATTGCTTACCTCATCATAATGGAGAAAAAAGTCACTTGTTTATTTCAATTTAAACATGAAAATTGTCTATGAACATAAAGTTATTTTCACACACTTACGAGCTGACTTTTTGTGCAAATTTTTGGTTCATCTCAATCACCAAATCTAGCTGCACTGTGCAATATCCATGAATGCAGAATACAAGCAGACTCAGACACTTTGCTGGAGTGCTGTTGGCATGTGTGGTTTATTCTATAAAGTGTGCTTTGTAAAAAAGGAAATAAGCAAGAAGTTTTACTCATAAGTGTTATGTGTCCATTTGCATTAACTTTGATACATTTACATTTCAGTTCAATTCATTACAGGTACCCAGAAAAACAGCAGGAAAAGTGCACATCATTTGTAAAAATAAATTTTTGCAGAACTCTGCAGTATGTACCTATTGAGTAATTTTTTTACATTTCTGCTGAAAGCCATTGAATGATGTAATACATGCAAAAATG
The DNA here is from genome assembly GCF_013368585.1 of Megalops cyprinoides. Classification (NCBI taxonomy): domain Eukaryota; kingdom Metazoa; phylum Chordata; class Actinopteri; order Elopiformes; family Megalopidae; genus Megalops; species Megalops cyprinoides. The sequence goes on along the minus strand of NC_050590.1, from coordinate 21,549,989 downwards.
ATCAATGTGCAGACATAAAAGCACTACAACAGTAAAACAGATTTTTTTTCATAAAATATATTTGGTTGTTCAAGAGCAGAATCTATATTCAGAACATAATGTGTCAACATCTTGTTTTTTTATGAACAATCCTGCTGTTTATGTACATCACTAATCATAATAGACTTTCCATGAAAAATTTCCAAGGAAAATATTTGTATATTTATGTAAATATAAAAATCATCTCATGTCCAAAACATTTGACTCAGTCTCCCTTTGACTTTGCTATCATATTGATGATGTTAACAAGTAAGGCATGTTCAAAGTGACAGTCAATGTTTGCACAAACAAGACGTTGACAAGACACAATACATCCTAATAGCTTCAAATTACATTCAAACTATTATCTCCATTTTTAAATCAGCCAGATCTATTTTAGACAGCTAGTTCTTTAATAAATCAGGAAAAGTCAGATTAATGCAACAACTAACCAGCTAATTTTGACCTCAGAGGTAGTTATACTCTTTACCATGACTGTCACATTTGATATCTGCTCTACTATTCATTTTAAAAATTGAGAGGCACTAACTACACTGCGTGAACAGATGGTAGACAGATGAATAACATGTTCAGAATGGTGCAAGCCATCAGAAAAAGGGGAGATCCCTCTCTGATTTTGAGTAGCTGAGCAAATCAGTTTTATTCCATCTTCATCAATTCTATATAGCTAGCAGTAGTAGCAAACATTGCTGTGGTTTAGCTGTCAGCTTTAGCTGTAAAATTATCTTGCTGGCCAACTGTTTTAGCTAAAAACACTAGATCTTTTTCATCTATCAGCTACCCTGATTGGTGGACCAAAACATTAATTTTGAACCAAGCTGTATACATGGTATTGTAGCAATGTTGCTTCCACCAGAAAACAGGGACTTGGAGATGGTGACAAAATATTCAAAATTAATTTCTTTTTTCTTTTCACATGCTAAGACAAATATCAAGAACTGTGACTTCCCCTGAACAGCAAATCTCTATAAAGTAACACACAACTCAAAGTAGCTCTCTCTGTCAGTAAAATTCAAATCTGTTCCAAAATGGAAGTTCTTCTCTCCTACTCCCTCTTAATCCCTCCCTTTAAAAACAATCACCTATTTGATTCCCAAATTATTAAAACAACTGCCAAATAAAAAGGGCTGCAGTGCTGCAGTATGGTAAACATCATTTAGCTAGTTACCTAACTTACTTACTGCACAGTGGTGCCTGTTTATGCAATGTTCTCTAAAGCTGGAAAATGCAGTAACTGTAAAACTGACAAATTTAATAAATCATAAACCCTAGCAAAGAATTTCAGAATTTTATGATAACGTCCTCTTGCTGACAGCTTACCAGTTAACCACAAAGTATAAGTTTTACACATCCACCATTGCATGGTTGACATTGAATTGATTTTTTCATATCTATGAACCTGGCGGGTCAGAACTAAAATAATGAGGTGGACTGTTGGTTATCATGCAAACAATAACAGGACAAGTCCTGTGTATGAGTGTCAAATGCGGTGATCTCAATATTTGATAATCATGCTATTAAATTGGGATCAGACAGAAAAACATTCAGAGATGAAGAAATTAAACATGTACCATATGACCTGATGTTGAATACCTTTCTCCAGATTGTGTGAAAAGTGACAGTGACAATGCATGGTTTGTTGGCATCACTTTTCACGAGATGACAGGTCAATTCAATGTTGACTTTTTTTCAGTCATTTTTGCGGTCTGCGCACCATGGGGTTCGCCCATAGAATGTGCCTGGATGACAGTGAGCTAAATTGTTCTATACTTAGCAACATGAGTTATGGAAGGTGTAAAGCAATGGCACACATTGGGCGCTGTGAAATGTCTCATATTTTGCTACTATTTACCCCTACATAAACTGGAGTCATTGGCATACCTCATCCTTTTATCAGGCATTTAATACTCATATAAGAGTTCTAATCTGTATGTGGATGCCAAGTCATGCCACTTCATTTCTGCGTATTATTATCTGCTGAACATATTCCTGAAACCAGTTTCTGTAGTGTTTATGTGCTGGCCATATGGAGCACTCTGTAATGTTTTAGCAATTTCTGTAATCTGTTTCCTTGAGTCACTGATGAATGAAAGGATATTTTTCTTTCATTCGAAACAGAAAAAAATGGTTTTAATTGAAATATAGATGTTTTAGAGGGACACGTTTTTATGCAAAAAACATGTTTTCTTATGCATTTAAGAAAGTTGAATTAATTAATTAGCTGACCCTTAATCCCACTAAGTCAGTCACTTCTTCATACAGTCATGCCCAGAGTCACACAATTACTCATGCACTCCTTCAACTGCATTCTTTCACTATAGGCAATCATCCAGGTTGTCTCTGGGCAAAGGGACTTCGGGTGTTCGAAAGTGATATGAAATAAGCTTGACTCTGAAAAGATTCGCCTTAATGTGGGGGATTGGCAGGGGGAGTCCGGCGAGTGTGTTGAGGGTGTGTACTGGGCCCTGAGTAAGGCGGCTCGTCACCATTGATATCGGCCTGGTAAATATGACGTGAAGTCCGTGTACACGAGAGGATAATTCGAAGTGCCATTCAGCTGTATGAGGACAGAATTTACAAACATGCTCTCTGAGAAGGGAGAAAAAACACTCTTGTATCCATCTTGCAGAGAAAAGGGCTGCTTATGGCATTATCACATCACCAAAATAATCTCTAGAATATGCTTCAAGTGACAGAAGGCATACACAGTTCTTCTAGGACCATTGGAAATGCAATATTTTAAGGATTATTCTTATACTGTATATGATCATATTTTGTATGATAACAATGTACATCTGTTTAAAAAATAGATATCATTTAAATATGTACAAAATTCAAAATATGCACAGTATATTGCTCATACAAAGCACCCATCAATGTAAATTATGTTTGAAATAATTGTAAATTCAAATGGACTTAAAGTGAATGTTGGAGTTATTAAGCATGGCAAAGACGGAGGGGATGATATCAGACCAGACTGACCAAAGAAGTAGAAATTTCAGAGCCTAGGGTGGTGGAACCTGCTATTGCACTGATCAAATCCACCTCAATACTCCAGCACTCAGATGTCACAAACCATCAATTGATTGCAGTGTTTGAGTACTCAACTGTACTCCCAATTTCAGCCTAATGTTTTACTAAAAGTTCACTTAGGTGGGAATGTCCTAATGTAGGAAACACAGGAGCTTCTGTTCATCCTCCCTGTATGCCTACTAGAGCACAGTCACCAAGCATAGGGTCTATTTCAAAAGCTTTTCAGAAGACCCTGGAAGCACACTGTAACAGAATGTGACAAGTTGGTTCGGCATTACCGTTTGCAGAGATAATCTTGCATTGTAATGGACAGTCCTTTAGGTGTATGTTTTATAGCATTCATCTTTTTTCCCTATGGTACCTCGTGGAGAGGCTTTTTTAATAACTTGGAAGTTGGTTTCAATTATTTATATGCTCACGAGGACCATTCAATGTGGCCTTTCGGTAAAATGCCACAAAGACATTAACCTATATATCTGGATGATGAGATCTGGAGACACCGTTTTCTAATAAGATCAAAAGACCTTTATTCCATTCCATTCTAAAACCAAATGTTACCTTTGCATGGAAATGGAACTCCACTGGACTCGAGGATGGTTGTGAATTATTACTGTATGGTTATTCTTGTTATGGAAAGGGTGAAATCACTTCTGCATATATATTTTTAGAAGATTTAAGCTGGTTTGACTAGCAATGAATGGGTGTGATATATTCAGAGGGCTCTGGAAGTTTCCATATAATGCACGGTGGCATTACATTTTCAAAACTGGTAATGGCAGTGGTGAGGTAAAACAAAATTTTGCTGGTGTTAATATGAGATTTAAGTAATTGTGTATGCTGCAAATGTGCATTTCTCTCCCTCCAAACCTCACATATTAACATGATATGTAAGTATGTTTTATCTGTTATATTTTTTGTGATATTGTAATGTTTGTCAGAACTACACAAAGGGAACAAGGTGACGTATAAGCAGACGTATTCTTCTCTTACTCAAGTATTGATCCCGGTTGAACATTTAGTGTGAAACTCAGAACAGGCAGATCTATACTCCTGAGAGATAAGAGCAGATGCATTTGTCATTCCATGGCCAATCTCTAATAAGGTTAGCCATACAGAGAATGTAATGCACAAACAGTGGAATAGAGAGTTTGAATGTGGTTGTCTCTCTGTGCATGAGGGTCTGAAATAATGCTGCAAAATAACTCCAAAAAATAGCTGTGAGTGAGGAACGAAGGTGCCAAATAAACAATGTAGGCCCAGAGGCAAATGTGTGACACGCACAGCACTCTAGCAGACAGACCGAGCAGCAAGAACCATTTACATAATGACACGTCAAACAAAGGAATTGGCACATTGAGAGCATCATCTGCCATTGTTGACACTGTTGTGGTGTGCCTTCATGCTTTAATCAGTGGATTATCATATTGTACAGATTTAAACCTGTGGCTGTTAAATCTGCGATATTTCCACCTTTTGCACTGAGGAATGGCAAAAGCAATCGCTCTGGGACTGATAAATCTTCCAGGACATAGCTCTACTATGCTACAAATCAACAAACCATTAATTATCTTAATATGAAATAGATTTTTAAAATATGAATGATATAATGATAAAATATTAAAACCATAAGGTTAATTCAGCATAATGGTTAACCTTTCAGTGAACTGAAAAACCTCAGGATTACTGTAGCTGGCTTTAATTTATTTTTCTTTGACATGATCCTTTCTGTCACTTACTGTGATGTTAAGTACCTCCTTTTGCCATGAGGGGAAAAGAACAAACAGCAGTCTTAAATTCTGAGATTACACCACAGATATGTTTAACATGACCTTACACGATCACATATCAACTCTGGTGAAACATTATTACTATTATTATTATTATTATTATTATTAGTAGTAGTAGTACTAGTAGTAGTAGTAGTAGTATTAGCATTATTATTATTTCATTTAATAACCACACTTCATTGTGATACAATAATTAGAATGTAATTGCAGAGAGTACCAGGTTAGACGATAATGTCCAAAATGTCATTACAGACATAACCCTTTTGAGTCATCCAAAACAGATGAAGATGGCCCTATATATACAGAATTGACAGTGAATGATAATATACATGCATAAAGTAGATGTAGATCCATCTGAATTACTATCATCTTTCAATGTATAAACTTCAAACACAAATCTGCAAACTATCACTCTAAACTCAGCTCAGATGTAACCATGCCTTTCATTCTGACCCAATAACAAAAGTTGTAAATTTTCTATGCAATACAGCAAATAAGAAAAGATATAGTTCAATTCCGTGATATCTTCTTGCTTCAATTTGCGCATTATCATTTAGAATAGCAGTAACACTGTTTTAGGGACTAGTATAGTTCCTCCTGTCACATCATAGCTGCTGAAAGGAGATATGAATGAAATATCTGTTATGACAAAGGTTCAACTCAAATCCTTAAGTAATATAAAATAATTCAGTTTCATCATACTTTACCAGTCCCTTCCTCATTACCACAGCTGGGTAACAACTTGAGTACAATTGTAAAATTGGCAGGAATATGGCTTCATTGTGGAGTGATGCTTCATTTGCTGGATACTGTGTGTTGGTTGTCAGTCTTGGTTTACACAACTAGACTGTTATAGTCCTGAACTGGGGACCTTTGGGTTTCTCCAGAAAAAAACTTGAGTGGCAGATCATGAGTGTCATAGGTGTGATTTAATCATTTAATGCTATATGTTCCTTGGCACAGTGGCAAAATTCAAGCAAAAATGGAATTCAATCACAATGTATTTTAAATCTGGGAACCAGATTTCACCAATTGGCAGTTAATGTAGTAATGGTTATTAATGCAGTAATTCATCAGATTACCAAATCTGTTCTGAATCTCTTTACCAGCCAAAGGTCTGAGGTTCTCTGCTATTTCATTTGCTCTGCTTCCCTTATTTCCTATTTAGTTTATTTATTCAATCAAAGATGCAACAGAGACCTTGAGCAAGATCTCTGCTTTCATAAATGAGGGAAACTGCAATGTACCAGAACATAAGAGAGCCTTACTCACTGCACTTCTGCTGCTCAGGAGAGACTGCTTTTTAAACAATACACTCATTTTGCCTGGAGCTATTGTCACAGATATCTCCTCTCATAGCAGGAGGAATTAGTAAACTCTTTGTAACAGTAATTGATCCCTTTTTATATGTTTTTTTTCTCCATTATAAAAAGGATGGAGTTGTCTGCTTGCTTCATGTGTCCGTGGAAAGTGGAGTTGTGTCGGTTGAGTGGCTTTTTAGTAACAGCCCTAAATGACTCCCAGGGCAATTGAATTCCAATGTAAAAAAGAATAAGATGAAAATGAGGGGAAGAAAAGAGGAAAATAAAGGGAGAGTACATAAAACGAGTTAGATGTCACAAGGAGTGGTATTACAAAGGGGAATATCAACAATTAAAATGTACTCATCTGATATCTCAAGTAACCTCCTTATCTGAGGGATTACTTCTTTTGAGTGGCTTTCTGGTAATGCTTTGAGGCATAGGACCTTGTTATTGATGCCCATAATTTCAAAATTTTACAATCTTTTCCTTTTCAGAGTCTTTACACATTCTTTTGACAGTTAGAGCACCTGCCTGAGCCTGTCCTATATTGCATATGTAATGAAGCACCTAGAAAACAGTAGTTCTCCAGCAAACATGCAGTTTTCTTTGACTGAAAGATGGTGTGACTATCTCCAACAAATGCTTTGCCATTTACGTTCATACAAGGGTTCATGCATTACCATCCAGAAGACAAAGTAGAATTTCCCACACCTCATCTAGCTGACACTCGTGCATCTTGTCTGTAATTAAGAAGAATCTGTGGATTTCACGGTAACAACAGTGAGAGGGAGGGAAAGTTTGGTAAATGCCACTGGACTGTCATCAATATGAATGACTTGATATTTTAGATATTAATACTTGTTGGGGAGAATAATTTTCTACCTCTGGAAGACTAATAGGCAACAGTGTATTTAACATGAAAATAAGTAGCTATGGATAAACCACCTTGAATGCCAAACCCAGTAAATTCTTAATATGCTCACTGCAGTCCTTTTGTTGCAGCAGTGTTATAAGCATATTGTGTGATGAATGGATACATGTTATTCTTTTATTTTCTTGTGTCTTCAAAAAGATATGAATAAAGAAAAACAGCCATTTTTTTCTTTTTCAAAATTCATTTTTCAACATACAGTATATTATTTCAAACAGTGCTCCTTCACTTCCAATAAGAATTCATTAAAACACAAGGATGCCAGTTAAAATTGCCTTTCACTAACAACCTGCTTGTTAGAGACACACTTTGTGTTTTGATCAATGTATAACCAGGAATTATTTCAAACACAAAAGTTGTATTCAGGAAAATTATTTTGAAGATGGGATTACATACTCCATATTGTGTCCATTATTTGTTTAGCACTTACTGTGAGTACCTAGCAAAGTTTGCAATGTTAAATTTATTCATTTACACCCCTTTATGCTGCTGGATTTACAAGGACACAAAAGTGGTATCCCACCTGAGATACAAAACCTACAATCACTCTTGTCTTGTGTCCAGTACTTGGATCGATATGCTCCATGCACTGACATCACATCTTACCATAACTGGCACAATGTGCTATCAGATGTGCTTTTGGAATCGAAGGATGTAAAAGATAAAGTAAATATTTAATATTTACATGGTACTCTCTCCTTCAGATGTATTTCGCTTCTTAAGTGACAGTTTGATACATTTACATCAACAGATAACACAATGCCTCAACTCTGTGGGGGCAAAATAACAGGGAGAAAACAACAGACCACACAATCATACCATCTCATGTACAAGCAAGTAGTTAAATATTCATGATCTGAATAAAGGGGTGGGGGAGGTCTGAAAAAAGCACAGTGATGGATCTTAAACGCAAGTAATTGACATGCCAGTAGATCACAGGACTGGTGCTGATGTATTCTTCCCACCCTCCTCCTCCCTTTTTTCTCCTTCTTTCCTCTGGTGTTTAGAAGTGTCAGTTTATCAGTGTATCGCTAACATTCTTAATTTAAAGGGCAAGTGCATCGTAACCTGGCAGCTACCGTCAAGGAGACAGACATATGTTGGAGAGGGGACAAGTGTTGTTGTCCTGGGGACCTGTCCATCTCTCTGATTGTGAAATGGAAGAAAAAAAGCAGAGAGAAGCCAGCCTTATCAGTCCATCCTCTGCTGGTGAATTAGCTGGGCCCTCTGTGATAAAGCCCACAAGCCCTGCGGAGAGAGAGGCGCTGACAGTTGGCTGGCTGGGGCTTTGTCGGCTGTCAGTCACTCCTACTGGCTAGTGGCAGTCTTTATTTATGCTTCAGTACCACGTTTGTCCTCTGGGTCACCGACAGAGGGGAACTGTCTGCAAGTATTTTGGTTGTGGTGTTTGAGAATGTGTGTGGGGAAATATAAGGCAGTGCAAAAAAAGAAAGAAAGAATGAATGAAACTGAAAGACAAAGTAAATTTCCTGGATTTTTTTTTCTTATTCTTCTTTTTCAATACCTCACTGTAGTTTTTTCAGCTGTCAGCTTGCCTGTTTAAGTAAAGCCACAGTTGTTATTGCAGTGTGCTTCACAGCTGTCTGAACACCCTTTAAAAAGACTTTTTTTAATGAACATTACAATTACTTTGAAGCACACCTCCTGGAAGTTTGTTAACTAAGTCATCACATTCTTGACAAAGCAATCTTACTGAAGGTAAAGTCAACACACTGCATGTGTTGGAAAGATACACACATTGATACTATCAGCTAAGTATGTTCTGTATGTTGTCTAATGAATCTCTGTGTGTAATATCACTGAATTGACATGCACGGTACACTAATACCGCCAGCCATAAATCATTCATGTTGTCGTCAAAAAAGTATGAAAACAGCAACATTTCAAATATCATCTGTCTTGTGAATCCTTGACCAAAACAATCACCATTATAACACATGCCAAATTATTCTGTCCCAAGTTATAGTATATTGCATGGCTTCTCCATTAGTCCTGTCTACTGCAGTAATTAAGACTCAAAAGAAGGTGGCTGGTACTTCTATTACAAATGTAAAGGGTCCATTTCCCAAATATCTCTGTTCCCAAGAAAATCACTCTGCTTTCAACAGAATGGGGTTCAGATAGATTTCCCATTCCAGATCAGAGCAAAAAGAAGTCAGCTTTGATTCTGTGAGACGTCACTGAATTCTTCAGAGTGAATCAGCTCTGTCGGGCTGATGTGCAGCTGTCACCTTGCAGTGACATGATATAATATGAAATGATATTGAACAACATGAGTTTGGCACTAAATTGTTAGCAGGGTTTTAGCTCTGACAGCAGCCAGTTTATTGCTTTAATCCCAAGGTCTTTTAACCCTCTTTGACATAAATTGAGGTTGACTTATGTGAAAAAAAATCCACTTCACTCAACCTCTCTCTCTCTCTTTACCTAAAACCGCTTTTAACAATTTATGCCCATGCATCAGGCATTCAGGCTGACTGACAGCCACAAGAGAGGTCTATTAGAAGGAGAAAAAGGATGGTCAATGCAAAAAGGCAACTGTCTTTTTTACATGAATTACTCTTATGTATGGAGATTAAGAATGCTGTCAACCACCAAACATGGACAAAACAAAACAAAAAAATGGCACAGTAATGATGAAATTATTTAACAGGGGATAGAGTGGAAATCGAATTACAGAATATTATAAAAGCTGTCGATTATGATACCAATAGTTCCCATTTCCATTTGGAGGAGAGAGAACCTACTGCACGGCTTTAATTAATTACATCGAGCCTTCATTATTTGGAGACAGCTACTGTTAAAACTGCAGGGATTAAGACAAATTGTGTTTACTATTTCGAGAAAAAGTACTTATACACTGTTAATCTGACATGGCAGCAAACTGGCATAAAGGGGATTTGTAAGGAGGATGAACAATGCAAACCATGGAAAGGTTAGAGAAAGGATCTATATAAGCAATCTATGTCCTCAAAAAATACTCTGCAATTTTTTAATAGTCATCCTGTGCATGTTCAATATTTTTCTATAGCCAATAATGGCCTCTGATAGGCAGTTTTCCTTTTGCCCATCAAGACTTGATACATTAATGTGATACGTTAATGTGTGCTCTGCCCTCATAAATGGGTTATTTTCAGTCATCTGCAAGACTAGAGCTGGCCTTCAGAACCAGGGCTTTGCTAGACTGGGTTCTGCATCCTACATTCTATGTAGACTACCTGAACTTCTTAAGTTATTCCTTCCACCCTGACCTTTGAGGAGGTGTAGATCTTCTCCCACCTCCCTGAGGCTCGCCCAGAGGCACTGTCGAGAAGACATGCTCGTGGTAACAGGTCAAACCAAGAAGACACACTGAGAGGCCCTTGGCTAAGTGCTCTGGATATACTGAATTTAGGTCAGTTCTTGGAGGAAATGTGGCAAACCTCAAATCTATCTGGATCAAGTAATGTCGTTCTCAGACCACACAGTATCTCTCTCTTTCTCTCTCTCTCTCTCACACACACACATACACTTGCGAGTATTGAAACCCACCCCACAATGAAAATAAATAATTCCCTTAACATGGTTTTCCAGGAGAGGAGAGGTCTGTTGGTGAAGCTAGAACTCTTTGTCAGAGGCAATACTTTGAGTGTGAACTGTCTCTTCAGGATAGTCAATGAAAATGACTGATGACCATAGAGATCTTGTAAAGAGGTGGGGTTTCGGTGGAGCCCATAACTTCTAACTTGTAACTTCATAACTTTGGGTGGCCTCTTATGTTAATTAGATCAGCCTAACATTTAGCTGAGGCACAACCAAGAAAGTCAACAGAATATAATAGTGATATATTTTCTTACCCTGGTCGAAAAAAACAGTGATGACATTTGACTTTTTCCCCAACAACACATCCTGGTTTAGGGAAATCTTTTTTAATAACTTATCTTATAAGTCTAAAGTATTCTAAACTTAATATTTTGTGCAAGAATGTTTTATTAAGTAGATATTGATTCTGATTTGATTAAACTCACATTAATTTGGTCTGAATTAGTAGACATTTAATCAAATAAAAATCAATAGCATCTTAAGACCTCCTTGTACATCCATGGAATAAAATAATATGTTTAATACATTATTCACTGTGGGTTGAGTGAGGTGATATGGTAATGCACACAGGAGACAGGAGGGCAGTTTTCAAGGATCTCTTTCTCCCACAATGTTTGTTGGGGAGAGATTTGCATCATGTGGAACAATGCAGTGTGTGTGTGTGTGTGTGTGTGTGTGTGTGTGTGTGTGTGTGTGTGTGTGTGTTTGTGTGTGTGTGTGTGTGTGTGCGTGTGCGCGCACGTGTATGTGTGTTTGCAGGATATCAGCTGAAAGATCAGACAGAAATGTTGTACTGATTAATTTCAACCTCATTTAAGCATAATATACTGTAAAGCTTCAATGGAAATATAAAACAATGGTAACTATTCAGACCAGGTGATTCATTATTTAAAAATGTGGACAAGGGGCCAGAATGTTCTAAAACTGATGAAGTAGATTACATACCTGAAGATGATGAATGTAGGGGGCCACACGGTACATCCACTCTATCAACTTCATTTGCTCTTATTACACAAGTTGTTGTTTAGTAAGGACAAGGATTATTCTGAATCCTATAAAGAGGAAGCTGCGGACAGCATACAATTCAAGAAGTGGTTGCACTGGCACATGCTGTAGTGAAAAGTCCCCAGTCAAAACATTGCACAATATACTGAGAGAATACACTGAGTCTGCATTGGGACAGTCCACTTTTCCACCTATTATGCCTGTACCATGTTTTTCTCTGAATTTTATGTCAGAAATTTGTAAGTGTAAAAATTTTAAAGGATGAATAACAGCAGTTAGATAGGATAAACAGTACATAGAACAATCTGATGATAAGCTTCTGGCTTTTGTAGGTCTCTCCTTTTGGCAGAGAATGAGGAAAACTAGGCTGTTTCCATTCTAGAGTTGTTCAGAGACCCATTGTCAAACCAACGTGCATATAAACATACCACATGGCACATAAGGGATCTTTTCTTCACAAATCACCAACTTTCCAGGGAACACAAGCACTTATTGCTAAATGCTTACTCTTAAAGGAACCAGTAAGAGAACTAGTTACACCAACATAAGAAGATGGTTATAAGACAGCTAGAATCGTTGAGCAATTGTTCTTGCTGTATATGGAGATATGTGGTTTAGAAATGCAATGTCATCTACATCTTGGTAGTCAAAGTGAGCTAGGAGTCCCAAAAAGAAGGGCCATAAAAGATCAATGGCATGGATGAAATATATATGCACAGTGTGCAAGGAGCATAGCCATGTTGTGTGTCAACTGCTTGGAATAAAGAAAATGAATTAGATAACAGTTTCACAGTACCAAAATCCAAATAATTTGAACCAATGTTTTATGTTAATAACCATTATAATAACTATGTTTATAATGCTGTGTTTGCATTTTTTTCTGGTTAGTGCTATTAACTTTTTGCATTGTGTTACACTTTTTGTGGACAGAATCATAATAGCTTCATCAATTGATAGTATTGATCACTTGTTACACAAGCACACAAATAGTGTCATGCAAGGTATGCTGTATCTGACATATCTAAAAGAAAAAACCTTCATTATGACTATGGTGTTAACTTAACAAGTTAGATGCTAAATATGTTAGTACCATGACAATAAACAAATATTACACTTATCTAACTTTACATGACATAATGTATAGTGAATCATTCCCAGCAATGCATTACATCAAATGTTAAATGCCAACTTTTGCCAGATGCTCTTTTTATAAGTAGTGTGAATAGAGTGAATTACTTTCACGCTAGAAAATTTTCAGGGTAAGCTGTGCATAAGGTTTTTTGAAAAGGACCCAAGACAAACAAACTAGAGTGCATTTCTTGCTGTCATAGTAAAGATTCATGATTCAACATTTAAGATTCAAGATTCTTTATTGCCATGTGTAACAAGTACAATAGAATGCTTACTCCCCACTCACTCCCACAGTATCACTTCTAAACATAAATTCTAAACTTCTAAACATAAATTCTAAACCTTAAATTCTAAATTCTAAACATGTAGTAAAGTGACCAAGTGCAGTACAGTGATAATAATAGCATAATAAATAGTAACAATAAGGTGGTAATGGCAAAAAATGTGATATTGAACCAACAATATAATGAAAAGGTATAATGATAAATTATAATGATAAAGTGATCAGTGCAGTGCAGTGCAGTGAAAGTGCCTGCATGCTATGCAGCCAAGTTCTCAGTGTAATTATAAGTCCAGTAATTGAGCAATGAACAGTTCAGTAGGCGCACTGCCTGTGAGTAAAAACTGTTCTTGAACCTGCTTGTCCTGGTGCGAATGCTGCGGTACCGGTGACCGGACCGCAGGGGGGAGAACAGTTGGTGCTCAGGGTGATTGTGGTCCTGTATGATGGAGCCAGTCTTGTTCCGACACTTGGTCCAAAAGATCTCCTTGATGGATGGAGGTGCACACCCAATGATCTTTTCCACCGTCCTCATGACCCTCTGGATGGCTTTCCTGTCCTGTACAGTGGTATTGCCATACCACACAGTGACACCACCCATCAGAATGCTCTCTGTGGTGCCACAGTAAAAGTTCACAAGCCATCATGTGCTCATGCAACATTTCCTAATGCACTGTAGGGGGTAGAGGCATTGGTGTGCCTTCTTGAGCATGACCTCTGTGTTGTGGGTCCATGCTAGCTCATCAGAGATCTGTAGTTCCAGGAAACGAAAGCAACTGATGATTTCCACTGGTGTCCCATCTAGGCTGATGGGGGAGTGGGTCCCTTGGTGGTTCCTGAAGTCCATGATGACCTCCTTAGTCTTGTTGACGTTCAGTGCAAGGCTGTTGTCCTTGCGCCACCATGTCAGCTGGGCTACCTCTTCTCTGTACTCCATCTCATCATCGTTGCTTATCAGGCCAATAACTGTGGTGTCGTCTGCAAACTTGATGATGTGGTTGTTGCTGTGTATGGCTGTACAGTCATGTGTGAACAGACAGTACAGCCGTGGGCTGAGGCAGCAGCCTTGCGGCACGCTGGTGTTGAGGACCAGTGTTGTTGATGAGGTGTTGTTACCAATCTTTACCACTTGAGGCCTGCCTGTCAGGAAGTCCATAATCCACTTGCAGATGGGGGTGCCCAGGCCTAGGTCCGTTTCAGGACCAACTTGGAGAGAACGATGGTATTGAACGCAGAGCTGTAGTCAATAAACTCATAGTTTGCTCATAGTCTACATCATCAGTGTGCATCTAGCTGGCATTGCGGCATCTTCGCATAGGACACGGATAAGTGTATTGCTTTCATAATTGTTGATAGTTGTTATTAGCTGTAGTTGTAATTAACTTTGTGTTTGCAGTGACCAGCTCTATTATGGTGTTAATCATCGATTAGTATCACCTGTGCTCAGCTGTAACCAGCTGTTTGTGCTTTGTTTGTTTGATCAAGCTAATTAGCATCACAGGGATTTAGTTTAACCCAGAGACTGCCAGTACGGCAGCCTTGTTGTCATTTCCTCAGCAATTTTACCAGCATTTTCCTGAGTCATCTCCTCACTCTCCTATCACCAGACCCTTCACTCATGACACCATGTGCCGTCTTCCTATCCGTGTCCACTCTTCCTCTCGTTCCAGGAGATACAGCCCCCATAAACACAACCTAGCTAACCTGATGTATCCTCCTCTGTCCTCCTCCGAGGTGCTGTCAGTGGTGGGTGGGCAATGGAACTGCCAGTCATCGGTTCAAAAGGCAGAATTCATCATAGCCTACGCTGAGACCTGAGTCATTCCAGTTTCCGTCACTCACTGAGACCTGGATTTCCCTGGACAACACCGCCACCCCTGCTGCCCTGTCCTCCTCATACTCTTTCTCTCACACTCCACGGGCCTCAGGCAGAGGAGGTGGCATGGGCCTGCTTATCTCCCCATCCTGGAGATACTCCCCCCCTGCCCCTCCATACTCTCTCCATTAACTCATTTGAATTCCATGCCATATCTGTATCTCATACTCTAAACCTCAACACTGTTGTTCTTTACCGTCTTCCAGGTCCCCTCGGCCTCTTCATTGACGAGCTTGACAATCTTCTGAGCTCCCTCCCTGATGACACCCCACTGACTCTACTGGGAGACTTCAATATTCAATCTGAGACCTCCCCGATGGCCAGCGTAATCTCCCTCCTCCAGTCCTTCGCCTCAACCTCTCGCCATCACCTGCGACCCACAAGGCCGGCAACCAGCTAGACCTCGTGTTCACCAGGAGCTGTGCCACACCCCACCTGATGGTGACTTCTCTACACATATCGGACCACTATGTGTCATTCTCCCTCACTCTCCCTCCACCCTCAACCCCCCTACTGACCCCCCCTTCACTTTCAGAAGAAACTTCCACACACTCTCCACACATTTACCTCCACTGTTCTCTCTATCCTCCCTCCCCTTCCCTCCTTCTCCATCATGCCAGCTGAGTCTGCTACATCAGTCTTTAACACATGTCTCTCTCAATCCTTAGATGCACTCTGCCCTTCTGTCTCCAGGGCATCATGACCGTCACCCTCCTGTCCATGGCTGACTGATTCCCTCCACTCAGACAGGACAGCGCTGCAAGCTGCAGAGAGGAAGTGGAGGAAATCCAGTGTCAGGGCTCTGCCCCCTTAAGCCGCGGTGTTTTTGTTTTTCCCCATACCTGTGCTTTTGTTTCCCTTGTGTTCCAGCCCCGCCCCGCTCCCTGCCTGGTCTACGCCCACCTGATCTCCTCATTACCTGCACCTGCCTGCCTGCTCACCTGCATCCCATTGCCTCGTTACCCCAGCCCTATATCTTCCCTGCGTGTCTCTGTCTTGTTGCTAGTTCGTTTCATTGATTTTTCCTGTCTCGTCCCCGCATTAATTCCCGTGATTTGTTTGCTGTCGCCGTTCCTGCTTGATTCCTGACTTCGTTTTCTGCCTGCCGATTCGGATCTGTTTGACGCCATTCGCCTGCCTGGTGCCTTTTCTCCACCCTCCTCTCCCCTCCTCCTCCTCCCTCCCCTCTCTCCTCTCTGCCAATGATTTCAGGGTTTACTTTGAGGAAAAGGTGACCAGCATCCGGAACTCCCTCACCCCCTCAACAACACCCTTGACCACCACGACCATCTGCACCCTGCTCCAATCTATATCCGGTGAGATCACCCCATTTCATTCCTCAATTATCAACACCTCACTAATCTCTGGTATTGTCCCCACAGACCTCAAAAAAGGTCTGGGTACACTACTCCTGAAGAAACCATCCACTGACCCATCAGATGTTACAAACTACCGACCGGTATTTCTCCTCTCATTTCTATCCAAAACCCTGGAAACTGCAGTACTTAACCAACTGTTCCCTTTTCTTCTCAGGAACAACCTCCTGGACCCCCACCAGTCAGGTTTCAGAGCTGGACACTCAACAGAAACTGCACTCCTGGCAGTGACAGACTCTCCACACCACTAGAGCCTCTGACCTGTCATCTGTCCTCACCGTCCTCGATCTCACTGGTGCGTTTGACACAGTCAACCGCCAAATACTAATCTCAAAGCTGTCAGAGATGGGCATCTCTGGGACCGCCCTCTCTTCGTTCAAGTCCTACCTGACTGGTAGATCCTCCTATCACTGTTATGATGACGACATCCAATTCTTTTTCTCTTTCCCTCCCTCTACCCCCAGGTCAACGAAGGAATTTCCACATGCCTGGCTGACATCTCCAAATGGATGTCATCTCACCATATGAAGCTGAACCTCAAGAAAACCGAACTGCTTTTCATCCCAGCCGGCCCTTCCCCCCCGCAGGACCTCTCCATTACCGTCAATGACACCACAATACCATCCTCTCGATCGGCAAAGAGCTTGGGCATCATCCTTGACAGCAACCTGGACTTCAAGGAGCACATTGCTCGCATGTCATGGGGCTGCCGATTCCTCCTCCACATCAGGAAGATTAGTCCGTTCCTGACAACATATGGCACACAGCTCCTTGTCCAGGCTACAGTGGTCCCTCGCCTGGACTACTGCAACGCTCTCCTCACAGGCCTCCCAGCCTGCACCACCCAGCCTCTGCAGCTCATCCAGAATGCAGCTGCCCGACTAATCTTCAATCTCCCCAAATTCTCCCATGTTACTCCCCTGCTTAAATCCCTCCACTGGCTTCCTGTCGCTGCCAGGATCAGATTCAAGACGCTGACCCTCACCTTCTCTGCAATCAACAGGACAGGCCCTGCCTACCTCCAAGACCTCATCCATCCCTACACACCTGCCCGGCCCCTGCACTCAGCAGCAACTGGACGTCTCGCTCCTTGCACAGACAAAGCAGGAGGTTCTCGCTCTGCTAGGCAACAGCATTTCTCCTACATCGCTCCCCACTCTACCTGGACTGACCTGTCACACAATCGCTGTCCCCTCGGATCAGTGCTGTTATAAATCGCTGTGTACAACCGTCTGATATAGATGTTCCACCTGTCTAAGTGTTCCCCGGGTGGTGTGTAGTGTCAGGGAGATGGCGTCGTCCACAGACCTGTTTGGTTTGTATGTGAACTGTATTGGGTCCAAGGAGTCGGGGATGATACTGTTTATGTGTGCCATGACCAACCTCTCCAGGCACTTTGTGGCTATGGGTGTTAAAGCCACTGGATGATAATCATTGAGACCTGTTACCTTGGTCTTCTTGGGTAACAGCACAGTGGTTGTCTCTTTGAAGCACACTGGAACGACAGACTGCTGCAGTGATGCGTTGAATATGTCTGTGAACACAGGAGCCAGCTGGTCTGTGCAGGTCTTGAAGACGTGTGCGGGAGTTCCATCTGGGCCGGCTGCCTTCCCTGCTTTCACCCTCCTGAAGGTTGTATGGACCTCGGACTCAGACAGTTGCAGAACATAGTCCACTGGATGGTTGGCCATTTTGGTGGTTGGCTCAGAGTTCTCCCTCTCAAAATGAGTATAAAACAAGTTCAGCTCGTGTGGTTGTGTAGCAGATAAGGTTTTCCTCCTCTCTCTGCTTACTTAATTGTCTCCGTGCTGGGTTTGCTAATTGTCCTCGTGCAGAATGTGCTGATTCACAGGGGTTTTAATTGTCGAGTGGTCCCTCTTCAGCATTATATCTAGGTAGGTGATCGCTTTCTGGATGTGCGTTTGTTCCCACTAACTTTCTCTCTTGGGGAACTTAGTTTCCATGTTGGTGGCGTGTACAGTTTGGCTTGGCTGGTTGAGTTACCGTGTCTTTTTGTGATTTGTTTTCCAACAACGTTGTGCTCTTACCGTTTCTTTCCTGTACGGTATGTTTATAGCATGAGTCACTAGCGTTACATCTGCCCCCGCTTCTTTGCTTTGTAGCGTAGTTGGCTCGTCTCTTTGCTGCAGATACGGAGTAGCATTGTTCTGCTTTGAGTCTTTGCTTAAGGCAGTTTTGCTTGCGTTCAAGGTAGGCTGGTTCATTTTATTTTGTCAATGTTATTTGGTTCCCTTTTTGCTTTTAGCTAATATAGCTTTCTCCCTCTCAGTATCTGGGCCGCTGTTAGTGATCGAGCTGCAGCCTTTTCAACTCCAACACTTTCGCTGGTCGGGAAGCTGCACCTGCTCCCTGGCATTCATAGTCCCAGCTGTGCATGACGGTGGATGGTCCTTTTCACATGCACTGCCACCTCTCCCCAGTGGTGCTGCTGATTTGTCTCTATCTTTGATTTGGCTTTTTGTCTTTTTGTTGATTTTTGTTGTGTTGTCTTGATACAGACACCAAAACTGATAAGGATAATATCAATTGATTGTTTTCTGTCCAGTGTGTAGGTGGCTAAGCAAATACTAGCCGCTTCATTTTGTTTCTTTATTTTTGATTATTTAGCGGTCTGTGTTTTTGTATTGCCATCATTTTGTGCTTGTATTTTCAGTTGATTGTTTCCTGTCCAATGCGTAGGTGGCTAAGCTGAGCAATTCAAATGTTGACAATTTGAGATATTTTGTCCCCAATCTGTTAGCTCTACGTTTACACAAAATTAGTAGCTTAGATTCCTAAAGGTATTTTGCTAATTGTAATATTATTTGTGTGGCATTCTACAGAAACCCATCCGATGTCTGTGTCTCACAGTTTTGGCAAACAGAAATGAATCATCAAAAATGAGCCCTTTTTAATTATATGGCAATAATTTAAACCCTTGATTTAAACCCTCTGATTTATATGGAAGTGTATTTTATACATTGATTTTTTTCATGTTTTTAGACACTGTTGAGAAACGTTAACACACTTGTGGTGTTGGTGGAGTCAGCCAGTTCAACTATCTAGCTAAAGCACCAGCTAGCCATCGTTGCTATTACAATTTAACTTATCCCTTATTATTGACAACATTAAATAGCTAGTCAGCTAGCTACCTAATGTATCCCTTATTACTGACGATAAATAGCAACACAGCTAATAACCAACATTTTACTTAACTGTTGAACTGACAGCCAGCTAACATTAGCTGAGATAGGCAACATTAGGTCATTTTTTACCGTCACGTTCTGCCACCACTGGTTGTCTGGTAACCTAAATTTGTTAAGGATACTCAGTAAGAGACAAGCAAACTGCAAGCATGAAATTAGGATTTTAGTTTTATTTTCATGTTTCTGATACTTGTTCACAACCAGGGTACTCAGAAACATGAGTGTCTGCAACCTGCTGCTGTACACGCACCATAGTCATCAAAACATCGGCACAGAAAAATTAAGGAGAATTGGCTTTAGCTAGTGTTTTTTTTTTTTTAACAATGAATGGGCTCATATCAATTGGACAATGCTACTTACAGCTCCGATTTAT
Source organism: Megalops cyprinoides (assembly GCF_013368585.1). Classification (NCBI taxonomy): domain Eukaryota; kingdom Metazoa; phylum Chordata; class Actinopteri; order Elopiformes; family Megalopidae; genus Megalops; species Megalops cyprinoides. The sequence continues at coordinate 21,530,045 of NC_050590.1, read as the reverse complement.
TCAAGTTAATAACACTTTTAACTGCTGCTCCACAAACTCTGTGAGTGACATTTGCCTCATGTCATATAGAGACAGTGAACATTATTGTGCAGGATTATTTTTACTATTTCAAACTTTACTATAGACTAAATCTTTAATATTTATTCTCTGCTTAATATAATATAAAAAATATATTAATAATATATAATAAAAATTCAAACAAGTCTGTGCTTTTAAGCCCATGAGTGAATTTTGACTGGTCAGTGGTGTTTAGTAACATATGCTCAATAATAGCCTTACAGACAGCAAGTACTGAAATGACATACTGTTTGACCCTGGCTATGATGCTGGGGCCTTTAAGCTGCATTCTCTTCCACTGACTGAGCTGGTTGATGTGCTCTGGCTGCATGCTCTGACTTTGTTATTATGACGTGTTAATTTCAACAGATATTGGGGCCACTGTAATGTAAATTGCAGGGTAATTTATTCCCAGTCTTCCCTGATGATAGGTAACATATTTCCATCTGCTTGTACTTACTTCACTTCCTCAATAGACTTACCTGGAAGGATAAATGACACCTAAGATACTTATGTATTTTCCCCCTTATGAGGAATCACTGTTGAAGCACAATCAGAAAATGATACTGCTGAGTAAGTAACATGAAAGTAACATATATGAACAATAATTATTTAAACGAACATATTTACCTTTATTTGTGAAGGGTGTATTAGGTACTTACCTTCATTAAATGCTTCTGGTCGAAGGGATGTATATGTCGTTTTACTTTTTAATTCCTCTGTCTTCTTATCTAGAATGTGTCTACCTTTAATTCTGGTGTAATGTTTTCATACCTCTGGAAAATTGCTATAACTGGGTAGCCACTATTAGCTATGTGATTAAGAAATGTTTTTGCAGGGGAGAAAAACAAGTGAGCTAACACCCACCAGTCTTGGTTGAGTTATTATTGGTGTACTTATTTGGGATGCAGAATTAGAGCTAGCAAAAAAGACCATTGCGCATATTGCTTGGCCAAATCATTTTAGCAATATTTCTCATTATTATTAGCTAGCTATGTAGGTAGTCTAGCTACCTAATGTAGCTGGCTAACATTATTGTAGTTTACCAAGCAGAATGTCCTTGCTACTTGTCATTAACAAGACATATTGTATAAAACAGTCTACCTCTCTGTTTAGTCAAGTCAGTGTTGCAGCCATGTGTATAATCACAGTATACCTGTGAGAAGAAGCAGGTGAACCTAAATGCAGAGATGACTTGAGACAAGAGGTCTGCTTCAAAGAAAATGAAGTTACCTTTAGAGGAGACTCGGGAGAAACAAAGCAGCCTTGGTGCAAGAGCGCACACACACAATGGCATGGCAATTCAAGACTGAGCACACACATGAACAAAGGGCAGGGCTTAAGTAACAGAGAACACAGATGTAGCCAATAACTAATTAACACAGGCAAAAGACATTAACTAAATGAGACATAGAATACAGGAAGTTATGTGGCCATTTGGTCACCAATCCTGAAAGCAGCAGTTACTTTCCTAACAATACCATGGTCAAAACTCCTTACCTTTGCATAAACAATTTAGCTAAAACATAACCAAACACATCTTGGCACACTAAACAGCCATAAACTTACAATGGATCATTTAACATGGTCTTTGTCCCCATTAGTGGGAACAGAATATTTGACCAACTTAATGACCAATTTGAAGAGACATCACAAAAGTCCAGTATGCCCAGTTTGATAATTCATTGACAATTAAAAAAAAAAAAAAACACAAAGAAAAATTGGTAAAACTAAATGGTTTGATTCAAAAACAAAAAAAATAAAAAGCACAAAAATCCTTATTTTGTTAAACAAATATAAATAAATAGCATAGCAATTAGCTAGCTGGCATTATTCTAGATCACTCTGGCCATGACAAATGTTAACTAGTTAGCCCCACTGAGCAGTGTTTTTTGTTGCACAACAATTTTTTGTTCTGCTCATGGACAATGTCCTTTGATAGAAGGAGGATATCTAATAGTCTTACTCAAATAAATTTTTTAAAAAGTGAAAATGTGTCCTTAATATTGTTCTGAATATGATGTGTTATGAAAGCAATAAGCCACATGAGTCCTTGGGGCAACTCTGGCTAGGTCAGTCCATGCCACAAAGATGCCAGAAAGATTCAGAAGCATGCCAATACATGCCAAATTTTGTCCGCATTGTTACCAAAATGGCAGAGACACAACACGTCAGATTTTAAGATTTTGAATAGAATTTCTGTTCAGCTTTTATACTGTGCCCTGCTGGGCACCTGATATTAGTATTAAATGCCTCAATATACAACTTATCACTAAAATAACAACTTAACACTAAAATATTGATGATGAATGTCAGAACATATAGGAAACAGTCTAAAAAATTTGATGCTTACAATAATGTCAGATTAGGGTTAAAATGGGTTAAAAATTTCAACAAAATTTGCTTCACTTTTTTTCCAATTGATAAGGACAATTACTTTTACAGACTGCCTTTTTTCAGTCAGTGATATGAGTGGGTAGGTCTCCTTTCTCTCAGGTACCACGTGACTCAGCAAGCATCTGGAAGTTTCTTGGATGATGTCAGTGAAGCTGTGCCCATCCTCCAAGCAGTGCTTAATTCAACTTGAATTGAATTTGTAATCTCTGCTTATTGATATCTTCAGTGTTTTCAGATGTGCATTGCGCTTAGCTCAGTTGTCCACACAGAAAATACCAAATCTGACAATTACTGAAAGCAGTTTGTATTTATATTGGTAATATAACTGAAGTAAGAACTAATTTGTTACTGCATCTGTTTTATTGCAATAACTCAACATGTGTATTTTTTAAATGTAATGTATAAGTAAATGTACAGCTTGTGTTGTTTTCATATCATTATTTATGTAAATTGTTATTTATTTGAATTTTGTTGAAAATAAATAAAAGCCAATACTGATACCTTACTAAATTTCTGTGCATATTTTTGCCTGACACTCAACTAATACTTGTTCCACGTTACAAAGCAAAGGAGTTTCCCTCTGGCATGGTTTTTATACATATACAATCTAGATAATTTATTTTCTCAACCTCTGTAGACATAATTGAGTGGACAAATATACTTTTGGAGTGGCATGCATGTAAGCAGTTTTTTCAACAAGTGAAAATTATGTTACCCCAAATAAAAGGATATTTTAAATTCCTTATGCCATGGTCAGGGCTTCTGGTGACATTTTCTTGGATAAATTAGTTCTGAACAAAATGATACATGGCATGTGTGGATAACTCCTCAGTAATCTGCCTGAAACTGAAGAGAGCCAAAAATGTCAGGAAACTTCAAAAAGGTTCATGGGGTTAACAATGCTTTCTTACATGCATGCTTTGTCATGTGCTCTATGACAACACAACACCACTTTAATGTTCATTTTATATATTTTTAAAATTCCAACTCTCCTAAGATCTTATTCCAAAATCATTAACCATCCTTACTGAAGATTCTCATCTTATTAGTATTCCCCCCTTGTTAATTCTGAGACACAGGTCAAAAATAGTTTAATGTGAATGCATTATCTCTCTGCATAAACAAATTCAAAAACGGCAACAGAACCATAAGGTTAACACTGTACTTTAGAATTCCTTCCTTCTTTTTTAAAGTTGAGGTCCAAAGTGCATCTGTTTTATTTTTTTTCTCCATACACTCTACATCTGTGTGTCTTTGAATTTAATTGCATCCCACACATCCAAAGCCTGACCCCCTTTGTGCAAATGCCTCTCCTGACTCCAGCTCTGTTGGTTGTAGACGATTTGGTACTTTTGCCAAGTCCTGCTCCTCCAGATTATGCTGGGTAGAAAATAACAAAGTGTATTTCATCAATGTGTTTAATGGAGGCCTGCCCTATGCTGCCCAGGTCCTTATGTGGCAGATTTTAGAAGGAAATGTGATTAGAAGAAAGCTTGCAAAGCCAATTAAACCATAATCTGCCTCAAAATAGTGTTTAAAATAGGAGATATGGACACAGTGAAGTAAAAACACTTTTTGGGAGGAAGACTCTGGAATTTAGGTGTCTGATTAAAGAAGAATGGTTGTGTTCTCAGACAAAAATGCCTAAAAGTAGGGAAGTTCATGACAGGGTAACTCTGTATTACATAACAAATTTTCTCCAAAGCACATGATCTCACACACACAAATATACACACACAGAAAGGAGACTGACATCCAATGATACTGAATATGTAAATAACATTGTTGGTGCAAATGAAGTCTAAATTATTTTTGCTGCAGGTGCTCTATGCTGAACTACAGAGGGAATTCCAGCCATTATCTTCAGTTACCACAACAAAATGATCATTGTGCAATATGACAAGTATTTTGATGTAGCAAGCTATGTCAAAAAAGCCAATATTTTTGAAAATTCACATTCAATAACACAAGCCATATTTAGATTTGCTGTACAATCAATTCACAAGATACAATCAGTTCACTCATTACGCTAGATACAGTCTTCACTGACTTAAAACATTTCATGGCCAGATTTTTATTTTTATGTGATTATTGAGACATGAGAGTCAAGAATAGGGTATTTTGGTCAATGTAATTCTGAAGTTCAAAAAACCACCAATCATACACACATATGCACTGCTAGATGGTGATATCTATGCTTCTATCACGTTTAGCATTACATTAAACTCTTGCACATATACCCAGTTGTCCTTCAACAAAATCACGTGTTGTAAGATCAAACACATAAAACAAAAATGTTATGATTATCAGTGGACAATCAAGCCATTGAACAAACACTACTGCATTAAACCAAATTGTCCAGTGGTGAACCCATAATCAAAAGGTCAGGATACATGTTAGATGTCAATTATATGGCCCCATACATTCATCTGTGTGTCCATTTGTCTTCATCTCTCTCAGGCCTAACTTTGCCCCCCTTCCCCATCTCCATTTATGCTCCGAAGCTCCAGGCTTTTCCTTTTTAAATTTAAGCCTTAGCAAATTCCATGTTGTCTCAAAAAGTGTTGTGTTTGACCATTTAAATTGTTAAATGAATACAAAATTTCATTTTCAGCCTCCTTTTTATTATTGATTACAAGAGACTGTTGAAATACATTTTAAATCATGTTAATCATGTTAATTGCTACCAGTGTTCATTTCATTCTTTTAAAAATGCTAGTATCCATCAAAAGCGTGCCATTTTGCAAAAGCATGTTTTAGGATTTCCATTAATAGATTTTGTCAACTAAATAGTATATTGTTCGTGTATCTGTGTGTGAAGGTGAAAAAAATGGAGTTTTAAGAACATAGCAAATATTTGCTGTGGTTTAAAAAATATCTGAAAATGAATCAAGGGAAAATCAGCACAAAAAAATCTCTGAGCTTGCAATTTAAAGATTGCAAGCCTAACGGTATATTTAGTGTTTATAAAGATAATCTATGGTAAAAGATAATGATAACTTTTGTGTGGTCTCTTTTACACAAATGTATTTTGTAATGTTTTTCTTTTTTTCTTTCTTTTTTCTTCAAAATCTTTCATATTAGCTTCCTTAAAAATTAGGAATAATTAGGGGGGGGGGGGGGGGCACAACATATTGCAATGAAAGCTCACTTTCCCATCTGGCAAAATGGCTTTTTGGACTCTTTTGTGCCTCATTGTCTAAAAATAGGATGAAGACAAATTGTTATCATTTGCAAAAGCCCATGACAATAATGATGAATGAACATTTTTTTTGTTTGCCCTCTCCGAAGTCATTGCTTAAGGCTGTCTCTGTGGGATCAACAATGTTAAACTGGTAAACTTGTCTCATCTGCATGGGCAGAGGCTTTACAAATGGGTCTGTGTGCAAACAGCTCCAGTTGGTAATCTCCCCAGCAGAACTAGGGCCTTGCCATGTGATCTATGATTGATTTGCAATTTAAAATGACAATGAATTCCCCGAAACAGATATGAGGGAAACTTTCAATGAGTAATGCTTGGTCTGACAGGAGAAGATAAGGTACATCCTTCACCGGGTAGCAGCCTGTTTTGATAAATAATGTGCATAATGGAGTGCTTAAGGTAATTATTGTGTGAATAATATGATACCTTTTTCTGTTCTCTTTTGATGATACCATTTTCATCTCTGGTCCTGGATAAGGAATTGTATTACAGGTTAGAATTACTAATATGGAATATGGATGTTGAGAGTTTTGTGACTTTTTATATCATATTATATACCATATATACCATATATTTTTGAGCAGGAGAAGTGTTTTCAAGTTGTTGTTGTTGTTGTTCAGTGAAGTATGCAACATTCACATGTATGCAACATTCATTTCAGGGTGATGCATTTTTTACTTCATTTTTACTCCCTCCCCATATAGCTGCATGGAAACTTGTGATATATACATAAAGATAATCATTAAGTGTTTCAATCCAAATATTACTTCCACTATCCTCATATCCACTATCCTCATAGAAGAACCCACGTGGCTGATGGAGGAACAATGAAAAGGAATTGTCAGACAGCTACCAAGGACAGCATGAGAAATCACACATATACTAAGTGATTTCCCACTTTAAATGATAACATGACAATGGCTACTTAATGTTAATAAATCTAATGTTCATAAAACATCAGTTTAGCTACAAAGTAAAATGCAAAGATTTTTCACGTAATTTGATTATTTCACTAGCTAAAAGTAAATGCCTAGCTAGCAAGCTGTAGTAAGTCTAGCTACCAAACTAAATTTGTTGATTAAAAACTATAATATAATACTTTAAACCTAAATGATGTTGTGTTTTGTAGTATGCTATGACAGTAACATTGTTCCATTCAACTATATGTAGCTTAGGTCTATGCCATAAAAATGTATTGCTTTTGTTAAGAAACAGGATTTAAGAATGAACATTGTTTAATTAACAATTACAGTTATTTCCAGGGAAAATAAATTGATGGAACACCAAAGTTTTAATTAGTGGAGGCATGCAAAACCATGACGTAGGGGAGGCATCTTCCATTAGTTTTGGAAAACACATTTCATATACAAATACAGTCTAATAATGAGACATTTTTGCAGCATGATTTTCAGCATAAAATGTGATATTAATGTGGGGCTACATAATTTACAAATTGTCAACATCAAACATTTTTAAAATAATTGGTTTCCTGTTAATCACATTTGTCATAGCTTTGAATATTGGCATAGAATGGTGTACCATTGAATACTTTAAACCATCATTTTAAGATGAACAAAACAGATAAAAGGTTTGCTGAGCTTCTTTCATATTTCATTGCTGCCAAAAGAGACTAAGACAGAAGGTATTAAAACTGCTGCAGCAATTAAGTAAAAATGCCGTAAGTAGCACACATACAAGCAACTGGCTAAAGTCCCAAAATGCGAATTATGCTGGAGTCGATGACCAGAAAATTTGCAAGTGCATCAGTATATGGTGAACACATCTAACCACTCAGAATTACCTTATAAATAAAAAACTACAATTACTTGCTGTGACATAATTGCTGACCGACAGCCAGAAGTGCTTGTTTGCTTTTTGATCTCTATCCCCATTGTTTTGACTGAGTTTTAAAATTCTGTGCTTCAGAAGCACTTGTAAAGGTGGAGGATAAACCACAACGTTCTTTTATTTACAACCCTTTCATTCTTCAGTGGGTTTTGAATATGCACACTGACCAACACATCTTTTGTATTGCCAGTTTCTGTTAATGAAATTACATGACGAGTCAAGTAAGCCACACAGTGGCTATCCTTTTTCACTTATTCTGTGGCCTTTATAAGGCACGCCTGCTTTCCCATGTACCATTTCTGGTCACTGGTTACATTCACCAACTTCAAGGAATCTGCAAGATGTACAGTATGTACTTACTTAAGGTATTTGTCAGCGTTTCCGTCTATGGCAGGACCAGGTAGTGTATGCTTAAAAGGTACATGAAGATTTTATTCATTGTGGACTGTATTGTATTAATTGTGGTTTTGTATTATTGTGAAAGAATGAATGAAAAGAAAAACAGATTTACAAAAACCTAGAGAGCAGTATTGATTTTTCCAGCAAGTCTGGTGTATGTTCAATGGTGCTATCATAGTGAGTGGAGAGATGTTGTCATCTGTGCCAAGGGGAGGGGGGGGGGGGGGGGGGGGGGGGTTGGGGGGACTGGGTGTGTGAGAAGGGTTCAGAGCCAGTTCAGCTGCACCACTTGACAAATTATTTGTGGAATTGTTGCATTCACAGTCACTTAAATAAGAATCTGTCAGAAGCTGCCTGCTCTGCCGTGTAGAGCCGAACAGCCTGCACATTGTCCCTGCATTCTCCCTTGCCTATGATGGATTGGTCCTAATGCAAATTTACAACCATTTTATATGTCGATGCCTCCCCTGCCTGACCAGGAACATAGCTCAACATCACACTTCAAGATGTCCGCCTCTGAATACTGTGCGTCACCAGCTTCCCTGTAATCTCTGCTATTACAAATCCCAGCAAAGATATGCGTTTGGTTTAGATGTTGAAACAAAAAGAAATAATGATAAAAAGTCTCTTTTTCTACATGCAGCATGAGGTGAAAGGGTCATCTCACCAGAGTAGTTCAGGGTTAAATTAAAATGTTTACCTGTAGTAAGTGAGTAACTATAGTGCTACATTATTTAACTTTCTGTATAGTAAAAGTATATATACACGTAGAACTTGTATAATACAACTGCAGTAATGTAAATGCAGAGTGAAAATCCATACTTACCTTTACTATTTACATACTTACCCAATTTGACACCTACAATCATGGGGAAAATATCTTACTCAGCACAAAACATCTATTTCTCACTCTAATATGATATGAGTGTGGCCCAAAAGTAAGACTATAAAAAAAACAATTAAATGAAATTTTGTACTTGTATTCTTGCATGTATAAAAACATGTTATGCTATTTATTCAGGACTCCTATGTTACTCTATACTCAAAGGTGTACAAAAATGTATTGTGGGAAATGCAACATTTTGTTTCTAATCCAAAAAGGATGGATAAGTTGTAAATAATTTTCCAGTAGTGCTACTTCTACAATAATGTTTATACTATAGTATAATTATAATGTTAAGTGTTCAGCAGTAGTAGCTTGAGGATAAAAGTTAGATTCTACTGCTGTAGGCTCTCTGAGCTCTGAATGTCTTCATAATACAATATTACCCTTTGGAATAAAGGTTATTTTTTATCCTATCAGTTTGAAAAGGCACAGTTGTGCCCTTGTAATTGAGCAGGTTTCTCATCTATCACCAATGGCACCTTGGACAATAAATACAGGGCATACAGGAGCTCCTTTGAGATTTAAAGGGGGGAATAAAAGAGAACTAAAATGCCCTGGAATTGAAAGAAGGCTGGCTTCCTACAGTGAGAACATGTGCTGTAATCAAAACATTTAGAGTGAGGGAGGCACAGTTCACAGCTTTTTAAGTGGGGTGTGTTATAAATCTCACACAACTCATACCACTTAAAAGCCCTATTACATATCTCCCAAAGTGGACTCATCTATGAAGATGCAATCAGGGTGAATGCAAAGGTTTGAGAGAGTGCAACAGAGCAGACCCTATGAGACAGCAAAGCACTCTGCCTGTGTTGCATGATCATGCTATAACAACTGGACCACAAAAAGACCAGACTGGGGAGCCAGATTATATCCCAACTTCTTAAAACACCTGTGATTGGATGCTGAGGCTGTAGTGTTGACATTGTACAGGTCTAGATTGTAGGTATAGTCATTTCTTGAACTAAATTCTCGTAACATTAAAGAAAGAAAATGGATCATCTCAGGAATCTGTTGCTATCTTATGTTACACTTTTTACATAAAAAGCAAGCTGATGAATGGGTTCAGTGCTTATGTTGTATATTATAGTGTAAGTAGCCTTTGAGCAAATCCACTTTTAATTTAATGTTCAGTGGTGTGACATATTGTTCTGCCTACCTCCAAAATATACCAAGCATCATTCTCTCAGAAGTAATATTGTTCACACAGTAGCATAAAGAATATATATAAATGACATAAAACATATTATCGTATATAATTATACTAGGCTTTTTTAATGGAAAATGTTACAGGTTTTTGTGTGTTTGTGCTGTCTGTGAATGTAGTGATCATTTTTCCCCTCAGACATCCTTTCAGCTACTGTGTACTACAGGTATTTTGAAATTCTATGCAAATTGCCATCAATATCATCAGAAAATGCCAGCATTTAAACTGCATTTCACACAGTAGCCAAACACCAGCACAGAAGTGTCATAGTGTTATGGGTGTTCACTCATAGATTATCAGCTGTCATTGCAGATGGTGCTTTCTTGTTGTATTTTTCATTTACACCATTAGACAAATTGAGATAAGCCGCTCTAAATTAGGTTGGTATGCCTGTGAAAGTAAAATGAGATTCCTAACATGCGTGTTGTTTTAACACATGTCATTAAAGCACAGACAGGCCCTTTGCCACTTTGTTTAAACATTGCATTAATGTTTGAAAATAAAAGGCAATGTGTTGGCCAGAGGGATGCCAGCTGTTCCCCATTTATTGGACTCCACATTTCACAGCTAAAGAAAATGTGTTTGTGTGTACATGAGGTATCATTCCATTCATTTAACCTTTATATGTAAGAATATTATACTAGGTACAAATTCCTTCAAACACATAACAAAACTCTTCTTAATTCTTCAGAAAGGAACAACGTCTTAGTTGAGATTCTCTACAAATGGTGGATGATCCCATAATCAGTGTTGTACCGCAGTACTACAGGAGTACCCTTGGTTTTACAAACTGAAGTGGTAAGATTGATACACTTTCAAAATATCAATATTTCAAATATTACATGTGTTACTTATTTTGATGTTGTGATTTATTCATTCATCTTAGTTTTCAGTATTTATGTACAAACTGACACTTTGTCTCTCTTTTGCATGAAGCCTAAAAAAGGGCCAGGCTTTCATATGAGTGAGAACCACAAGTTACAATCTTGTCAACATTTCAGTCATGTCATACACACACACACACACACACACACACACAGATATTTAGCACTTTTGAAATTATTTCCAAATACACCCACCTGCGTAACATTATCCAGTGAACTCAAGTGATAGAGAAAATGATAATGAAGGAAAAAGTCCACAAGATCATGAAATCACCATCAAAGAATGTGAATATTCTTCCAAGCCTTGGTCAATCCAGCTGAAAAAGTCATAAACCTTGCATAAAAATAATTACACTGGGGGGTTATACCCCTTTTAGTGAAAGTATTTGTAAAGACTAAACTTCCATCTTTAACTTCCTTAAAATATTAATTTATTAAATTTCCTCGCGTCTATTAACCACCCCATTTAGAGAAAATTCTTTTGATCCTCACCGGCTCTGCGAGGCGTAAAGATGGCAGTGGGAGATGGATTTGTCAGCGTGTCACATAAATATCTTATTAGCCAGTGATCTTATCATCATAAAGCCCCCATTTATACAGTTAGGCATGTCATGTTGGTCAATTGCACAAAAACCCAACCGCATGCAATATTAAACCCTCAAATCCCATGCCAACTCCATTAGCTGGGATTTTGAAGTTTTTCTTGACATGCCATATCGTAAATCCCCTCCCGTTTCTCAGGGAAATGTACTGAATTTGAATTTACATCTTAAGGTGCTGATGGCAGTCAGTCACACATGGGCTGAGTGGCTTCCTGGGGTTTAATCCACAGACAGAAGCACCACTTAAAATCACCATTCCAAAGCAGGAGAACAGGAAGGACAGGGGAGAAAGGGCTTTTTATGTAGGGTGTGGCTTTGAAAAGTACAAAACTGTAAAGGCACAAACAAATACCTTTTAGAAATTAACACTAGCACATCAGGAGCCAAGAATAAACATGGAAAATAAATACTTTCTGTTCAAGGCCTGGTCTTCCCCCAGTAATTCCACAGCTGTGGAATACATTTGGAGTGCAAGTTACAGGTCTTTGAGTAATCTTTGGCTAAAAAAAAAATCAAGGATAGAGTTATATAATAAAGACAAAATGGAGACCTACACTGTAGATGAATAAATAAGACAATCAAATAATTTGGCAGTTAATAAAAAAGACAGTGAACAAATAAAAAATGTCTAGATCAAATCATTTGTTTTATTTGGACATATGTTTGCCACTGAAAAGCCTGGCAAGATTGTTGACGAAGTATTCCCTTAAAAATGCAACGGAATTTCATTCCAGTTTTTTTTTTGCTTGTAATGGCATTACAGGTACTTTCATAAAAGGATGTTTTTGCAGAACATACACTTTGCAAACAAATCTACATTTAAATCAGTGATGGTTACTCCTAGAATTCCACAAAAATGCTTATATGCTTATGTAATTAAGACCCAGATCATAACATGAACCAGAGAGGAGAGGATGAACGAATATGTCGGCTGTCATTTGTCTACATAATTCTCACTGCTGCGGACTGAGTGAGTGAACAGTGAAATAGACCAAACTTGAGAAAAAGAGACCGGGAGAGATGGAGCTCAGTACCTGGATTATTATTCAGATATCACTGCTCCGTGGACTGGAACTGACACAGACAGGAGCAGATTCCTTGCCTCTCACCCATCCAACTGCCACTCTGAGATCTGGGGAGCTGCCCCCTCCTGCTCTGTTTAGTTAAAACCCACAAAATAAACATATATGTTACTTATTTTATTTTATTTATTTTATAGTTATTTTGGAGGGGGGGTGGCTACTGGGATAAACCTTGCCTCTATCACAATTTGTATGGGATTTATAACCACTGAAATAAGCCCCTTAAAATATTGAGCAGATACTTTTTTAATGAGATTGCTTTATGTTAATGAAGTATTGCTCAACACCACATTGTCTTCAGCTTAATATTTCAGATAAGATTTATTTATTTCAATGGCCATTTTATTTTATTTTATTTATTAGAATCAAGGAATGGACCTATGTTTTTTTCCCCCACTAAATATCTGCATGGAGCAACATGGGAGAACTCATCTCATACAGCCTCTGTTGACAACAACAAGAAAGGAGATCACAGGAAATGCCAATAAGTATGGACATCAATTATTTTTTAATTGTATAAGAGTACAGTACACTAATTAAAACTAGTATATCTTGCAATGCCAAAGGCAAAATTAATTATTAATTTTTTATTAATATTCACAAGTAGCACAGGGAATATATTAAAATGATTTTGTGGTTGCGACTGTGATCTTGCTTGGGTGTATATTCAACAGAGGTTGTGTTTCAGCTAAATCAATCTGCACCCGACCCCCCAGCCCAACCAAAGAAAAGTACCGTTTAAAAGGTCTTCATCAACCCACTAGCTGAAGTAAGTTTTTCTCTGAACCGTGGAGCAGGAGAGTGAAACAGACCATTGACCCTTGTGCTGTCCTTTGTGTCTCTGCAGCTAACTGTAAAATTTCATTCAAGCTTTTTCATTCCCATGGCAGGCTTTGATAGAAAGACGGATACATACAGTTAAGTGTCTCTGCTTCCCAAGTACTAGGAGCAGTAGAACATATGCCTTCCTGTCCTACAGGACATATTGATCCATTTTAAATCTTACTTTGATGTTGCATCAAATAGGACAAGGTACTGGTCTATAACAATGTATATAAGATCCCTTAGGACATGGTCAAGTTGAAAATTTCAGCAGTCCAGTATGAAATCCTATGGCATTCATGTAATTATAACATACGCATACAGCTTGTCATCTGTTCGGGGAAGGGGATCTGAACACACACACAACTCGCACACAAACATACACACACACACACACACACACACACATAATCATATAAACATACAGTTTTCAATTAAGTACCTAGGGAACTTGATAGCTTGCTAGCTAATTCGTTGACCAAGTCGGTAACTGACTAACTATATAGTTTTATTTTCGGCCAGTTTACCATTGGCTACCTTGTATGTTAAATTGTTAATGACATAATCAGTGAGTACTTAACTTGCTAGCCAATGCTCAGTCACTCAGCTTACAGTGTAACATAATTAAAAGTTAATTTTGGATGGCAAATTAACCTTTATTTGTCACTCAAGATACTAAGTGGTCAAAGAATCAGGAAAATAGGGGTATTAGTGTTTTTAAACCATATATTTATTTTGTTTTTCCCCTTCAAAAAGTTACCCTCTAGAATGTACATATTTGGTCTTCTTACTTTTGCTCTTACTCTGACTCTTGCTTTGTACATATAGTAACATTACAGCCCTGGAGAGTACAATATAAGAAGACCAATTTTAAATTATCACAACATATTTAGGACACTTTTCATTTTGAAGTGCTGTAAAAACAATACAAATAAAACTATGCCATGAACACAATGTTTCTTTAGCCTCTTAGGCCACAGTTGTTGAGGGATTATAAAAATTATTATAATGATACTCGTTTGTTATCTTTTATTTCTGCTATCTTTTTGGAACCCATTGCTCATTCCATAAGGTCAAGTAACCCCCTAGTATATTCAGGAGATGTGCGCTAGAAAATTTCCACAGATATGAAAACTATGAATATCATTTATTTTTCTTAATGCTCCACAGTCTACTCATTAATGATATATATGTATATAGTCTACCCACTGTAGCATCACTTCTAACACGATGGTCCATTTATTCAACTTTTTGGCTCCTAGGCTTCCCACACCCACTCTACTTCTCCTTCTGTTATCTACCATGATGAACCAATACAGAACTTACAGTAAGGTCAAGAAGGTATCACCAGAGTGATTCAGACAAAGACTGAAGAAAGGCTTTTAGAGAGAACACAGGATATAGAATATACTGGGATGCATACTAATTTTTAGCAGCTGGGTATAGGAAGGGTGGCCAAACACAAATACTCAAAACAGCAATCCATACAATGATGAATACTAAGGAAATGCTGTTAAGATTCACAACCAATTGTAGATCAGAAAGAAAAATGGGCTGAGCTCAGTGGACCTTCAAGAACAGTGTAGCCAATGGTTTACAGAATAATCATCTTTTTTATCTTTCTATACTTATTTCAAATTTGACCAAAAACATATTTTCACTGTGGCATTGGGGAAACCATTAGGCACAACTATTGAACTCAACAGCCATCAGTCAACTTCCTTTCAAAAGGATTACATTAGCTTTGTTTTATTCATTTTTTTTCCCAATAGATTGCTTATTTTCTGAGCTAGCTGTTGTAACCTCTCTATCCTCTATCCATTCTCCAAAAAGGCAGACCACTGAGGCAGAACACATAGCCAAAGCAGGCTCTAGCAACATCCACATTCCTCTTGATGACTAAACATTGCCACTTGCTTTCTCTGATCATGTCCTTAATACTGATGTTGTGCTGGAGTAAAATTTAGGTTACTGCTAGGATTATTGTTAATATGCAAGGGTCAATACAATGAAAGGGTGGTATTGTCCCTGCTAACTGCCTAGTCATATCAAATTCACAGGTATTACCTATGAGGTCATGTAAATCCTACAAATGGATATTAGTCATTCTTGAGGTTCTCTTTTCTCCTTGATTCAATCTCAATTCCTGTACATCTCATCTTAAATACTGTAATGAACAGCTGTTAATTATGGTTTACATGTATGCTACTAGAAATATTTACTATGGTGTCTGAAGATGAAAAATCACATCTCTGAATGAATTCCACAAACTGTATCCAGATATATGGATACACTTCAAAAAAGTAATAGTTCTCCATAGCAAGACTGCCATCATGAGATGGACATGAGTTGAGAGTAGGCTAAGAATAAAAAAATCTAAGGAGAATGTCAAGAGTGACAGCAATACAAGATCTCACAGGTCTTGCATGTGAATTGCATATAACCAAGCACAAGATTTGTACTGAGGAAATGAGATGCGTGTTTCCAGTGCTTCAATGTTCTATATTTCAAAGCTAATTCCAAACCACCAAATACTTTAAATGGCACTTGCATTTGGCTATAGAAAACCACAAATCGTACAACCTGACGACCAACCTGATCTCAATTAATTTTTAAATTAATGTGTAAAGGACCAAAATTCACAGAACCAGCTCTTTTCTCTTACTTAGTAAATCAGGGAAAGGGAAGAAAGAGCCTACATGCTAACCATTTTGTTCTTTCCTCTATTTCATATATTTACTGAATGGGCTCCAACCGCCCACTCACCAAATATTTGGTACTTTTCTCTCCGTCACTGACTCACTGAATATTTTGCTCTTGGAAACTGTCACTATGCAATTTACATAGGATGCCAGAAACTCATTATGATGTTTGCCATGCTTCCTTTCAAAATGAAATTTATAATGTCAATGTTTTTAATCTTCCATAAAATGTAACTTGGTAAGGATGACAGTAGTCGTTATTAATTGTATAGGTTTGAGTAGCTAGTTTGGGTCACATAAGAACTAGGCACAGACTTGTGTGTGATATGTCATTACCCATGGATGAAAATTAATTGGATTAGTTGATCATTTTGGGCCAGACAGCTCACCAGGTTCATTTCTATCTGCATCACAAGACATAAACAAAGTAAAATCTTCTGCAGCACTTCTCCTTGTTTGTCCTGGTCTGACAAAATAATTTCAGGTTAAGGGGGTACGTCAATCAAATTAATTTCAAACATGTATATGAATTTAACCATTTTGTAATACAGACAGATATGAGGGCTTGAACACAACATGCTTTCCCCCTGTTTCTTGGCTAAAAATGAACATAAACTAACTCACTACAGGTTTGAGTGACCTGTTACCAGCAGCAGCTGTTTAGGGTAGTAATCATTTAGATCAGTGGCTTCAGCGAGGTGTGATTTCTGTTCCTTACAGAAAACAGGCCATAACCAGTCCAGGTTTCTTAACCAGATCTAAAGATTCTAAAGAGCAAGAAATGCGGTAGCTAGCTATAATCAGTTGCCTGATAGAGTACGAAGGATCTCAATGTTTTTATGAATGGCCACCACCAATAGATGCCAACTCAAGTTTAATATTGTCTATAATATTCATGTTAAATGTCAAAGGAAATACAGTTAGATGCATTAATGAGTTTAGCATTCTCTCTCCGCAACACAACTTCTAGAGCTCTGGTTAGGTAATACTCAGCAGTTACGTGATCCGAGTCATCTTACACAGCAGGAATAAGTACAGTAATGACACTAGACACTAAGTAGAGTACTGGGTATGCCCATTAAAAAAATAAACAGTGGCAATATCTGAGTCCCAACTTTTCAATACTGATATGGTGAAAAATGACAGCCAGCCTAACAGTCAACCTCTAAAATGTATTTAATAATAAGAAGAAGAATAACAAAAAGAATAAGAAGAAGAAGAACAACAACAACTACAATAATAAAATATTAAATTTAAAAAAGCCAATGAAAAAACTAATTAACAAAACAGATTAATAATAAAACTGATTAAAAACCTGAAAAAAAACAATGAAAGGAAGGTTCCCTAATTAAGATTTTTTTTTTTTTTTTAACCATAAACCTCCTCAACTCCAAAATGTGAAATCAATGCTATATGTAACATGACGTTTAACACATACTCTTATCATTGATTACTGTGTCCAGTCTGCTGAAATTTTCGGAAAAAGTTGAAAAGCCTGTCACTTGGCCCATGACATTCATCTGTGACAAGACATGACAAGGTTTTGCACATATATGGGTGGAGGTGTTGTGGGAACTGTATGGGTCTATATATTTTATACCTGTCAGGTTTCACATATTTTGTTGAAGTTTGTTTGTTTTCCATCCAAACATCATTTTAAACACTTTTGTTGTGTAAGACACATTTCAGTCCTTGTAATTCTGGTCAATTTTAAATAGTGACATTACTTGTGCCAGTTTTACATTCTATTTTTATTCATCATTTATTTATTATTTACAATTTGTGTATTTGTGTGTGTGTGTCTGTGTCTTTCAGGGATCCCAGCAAAAATAAGAATACAACAGGATATCTTAAATCTGAAATAATTTGCAATTAAAGTAATCTGTTTTAGCTTTCTCACAGAGCAGTTATTTTTCAAACTAATTTTTTACTGTCATGCATTATTTTTCATCATTCTGCTATATTGCGTTCCCTCCCCCACTTGTATCAATTTCACTCAGAAAAAAAAAAATCAAAACAAAAAGGTAATGACACTTCTCACACTATTTCAAAGGGTTTTCTTCTTAAATAAAAAGAGGTATTTAGTATTTTAATAAGCGTCTTCAATACTATTGAGTTGGTTTCTTTGTTCATATCACAAGATTAATTATGCTGTCAGGCACTTTCAAGGCCTGCTTAACAAAGATTCAGTGATATAATGGTCTGCTTGGCGATGCCTTTTTTCTGCACAGCAATCACAATCAGCATTAGACAATTTAAAATCCTCCTTTATAGGCAGGGAGATCTGAGCCGCCTTTTAATCAAAAAAGTCATTTTTGCCAAACAGACGGAAAAGCATCACTCTCACTCTCACACAGATGCAAGTTCCTGCCTCTCTCCGATGGTATGCTCAGAGGTGCATGGAGCCATTCATTACCAGGCAGGATAATGTGCAGGATTTAAGAATAGTTTTTCTTCAAGGGCAGCTGAAACAAGGAAATATAATTGAACGACACACAGGATTTGAACTCTTATTTTGCTGGTGTTCCTCGTTTTTTCCCCTTCCTTGCAAGGCACTTACACATGAAACAGAGGTTCGTTTTGCATTACAGATTGACGATCACAGACCAGCCCTCTATCTGAACACTGCACTCAGTACATGAGGAAGTAGTTTTTCTTTTCTCACAGCAGAGCTTTCTGTTGTTTGCAGAAGCCTTTTTACAACTTTCTTTTTGTTTTTGTTGTGGATTTAAATGTACTGTCTTCACACATATTGCTCATTCATTTAAGTGTCTTCAGTTGGTTTCAAATGATTGACAGGCTACAAAATTGAAATTTCATCTTAAAACTGTATTTATTTTATTATTGCTCACCAAGTTTTCTTGGTGTGAGTATTTGTGTAATTGTGTGTGTGTGTGTCTGTCTGTCTGTGTGCTCGTGTTGCATACATGAGTGTGTGTGCATACCAGTTTGGTTGTATGTGTGTTACAAGGACCCTAGCTTGTTACCGTCCCCCATTTCCAAAACCTCTCTGTTGCTTGACAAGACTTTGAGCCCGGGAGAGCTCTGACCCCCAAGAGACCACGACACAGGCTAACTGGAGCAGAACACATCAGGGGAATAACAGGTCAGGTGACAACACTAATGAAGTTATAGCAACTAGTGTTGGGGAGCCAATCAGGAGAGGCGACAATCTGTAAATGAGGATATAATTAGCAGAAGAAAGAAAAGAGAAAAGATGCTTAGGGTTTTGTTTTTTGAGAGCAGAGACAATAATGGCAGATATTCCTGGACATTGTGAGAAGAAGATTCAGCCAGATTAACACAGATACCAGATTGCAAAGATATATGTCTAATTAGGAACATGAAAATCTGTCCTTGATTGTAGGGGAATACGATTGAGTTGCATGAAGCCAGGTAACCTTATTTAAAAATGATGCAATTTAAACACTGCCACAGCTCAGCCTAATTAGCAGATTAAACGCATACGTCTGCAGCAAGTTGATTGAGCGGGTAAACATTTTGGCATGGTGGCTGATGACACATTGTGCTTTAGATGTTAACCAAGTTCCACAGATGGTGGCTTGCCTTGAATCCTGTGAACATTAAAGAAAAAAAAAAACACTTTTCTAAAGAAACGTAAGTACCATTAGTTATATTTATCTCATCAGTTCATTACATGTTGTTGAATCTAATACAAGGTTATTATTATTATTATTACAGTTTGGCAAACACATGCAGATTACTAGACCTTTAAGTAGTCAATATGCCCTAAAAAGTGTCTTGTAGATTTGATCAAATGTAGACATTTATAATCCTTTGCATTTGGTAGCTAGAATGAGCTATTATCAGACTAACCCCTTGAGTCAATCCACTTCATATGTCCATAACTTTGACACAATAAAATATATGCCTTGGTGCTTTCTTCCCAAATACAGTTTATTATTTAGAGTTTATTAGTTAATGTGCAGCTACACTGCAATTTTTTACACTTATATTGGTTATTTTATGTCACACACATACACACAACTCTGCAATTGATGAATGAAGGCGAGATGTCTTAGTCAAGGTTACCATTAACAAAGCTTGTTCAATGAGCACCTAACAGGCTGGGGCAAAAGTGAGTGCCCAAACCCCTGCAACACACTTTTTTTTTCTCTATATCATGAACAATAGAATGGGACTTACCACAGGATGAATTAGAATGGAACACAGAGCCCAAAGCTGAGCCAAAGTTAATGTACTGACATCTTTCAGATTCTACTGATCTCATTCAGACAAAACATAATTGTGACGGACGACAACAACCCTGTCTTACATTTAATATTTGTTTCTTACTCATTGACCTACCCTGTGTGATATTACAAGGTTCATTAGGTACTCTTGTCCTGCTGTTTATCTTTAAATAAAACCATGTAGTTTCACCCCAATAGTGTTCAATTGTGCTTGAAACCCACAGCATGTGTTTCTCTAAACATTAACCATCTACAGATATGGAGGCCTAGTTTTCATTTTACTACATATAAAAGGCAGATGTCTTTAAAGTACTTTAAAGATTCTATCTTGACTGCTCAGATCTGTTTTCATCCATTCCTGTATGTTACAGTCATTAATGACGGTAGCTCTATCAATGTGATTGATGCAACACGGTGTAATTTAAATGACCAATTTGCAGTCTGCTATTTGTATTCTTGAGAAAATTGCTCTCATGACTTCTGAATGAATCAGAAATAGTTTCTGACCATTGAATATATTGGATTTTATTATGGCAGATTCAGGAAACCTGAAAAACTTCAGAGGAAGAAGAAAACAGCAAATATGAAAGTTTGGTGAACATATTTTTACAACATGCATTTGTGTTGGAATTGTTTTAATGCTACCATGCACAATCTTGCACATATATGAATGAAAATGGGTTCTAGTTAATTCAATTGTATTAGTGGGAATAGATTTGCCAGGATGCACAAGTTACCTAAAAAAATGAATTTTATTACCACCCATAAAGGCAGTTCATATTAAGGTCAACGTATTTAGTGCTGAAATAAAAGCAGTGATTAAGAGCATTCAGATATACTGTTCTTCAAATCTTTTCAGACACTTCTTAACAAGTCATAAAATGCAAGCCTTTATATTTCTTCATCAGATTTTTTATAAGATCAGAAAAGTTGAAATTGCAGAGAAAAATGTTCACAAGAATCATCACTATTCCAAATTATACTTGTTTACCAGTATGTACTTGTGTTATTTTTGGTTCTACCTCATTGGAATTTAAATTCAGAGAATATTATAGTATCTGTGTGCTATAACTCTGCAGGAATTGTAAGGTGTGTTGTTCTGTAAAATATTTGTGCAAGGTGTACAATACAACACCCTTCCATAATAAAAAAATGAAAATGACTGCTAAAATAATCACATGAAACCCCATTAATGAACATATTTCATCTAGTTGTACCATGAAGAACAGATATAAAAGCTCATATTGTCAGTCAGAACATATGCCCCATACACAATACATATTAGAGTGCCATGTTTTATGGGTTTTGCCAGTGGCGACATTCAGACCTATTTGAGATATTTGTAGCATAAGACATAACATCAGTAAATTCAAATGTAATGGGACTTTTATGAAATCACTTGGATTCATAAAATCTTTGAAACCGTTGACTGAATATGAAAAACCACCTTCCAGGACTCATGCTCACACTACCCATATATATGACTGTTCAATCTGTAAAACTGAGAGTCCGTTCCCTATTATCACACTGTGGTCCCCATGTTAAGGGAGAGAGGATATAAATGTACTTACAGTGAAAATACAAATACTTGTGGTTTTAGGGAAAATACTCAAGCTAAATAACTGTCCCTGAGGAGGACTGCATTGTGTACGACGGATTCCAATATAGGTGTCATGATTTTAAAAATGCAGATCTATGACATGTGCAATAATAATATGTGCATGGTGTGTACATGTAAAAAAAAAACAAGAAAAACATGATTCTAAGTTCCCACCAGCCCCTTTAAAATGCCTTTCTCCTGTAGCTGTCTTTTGCATTGTTTGGTTTTTAATCATATTGGTTTTTAATTGATATTTATTTCAAAAGCACTTAACAACATTAAAGCCTACATCATCAAGCCATCTTGTCCAATTCAATCACATGTGTTTATCCATATTCAATCAACCCAGCCATATTCTCAAAAACCAGAAAATAGGAAAAGGTGTGGGCTGAATTTATTTTTGTTATAATATTGCAAAGATAGGATATCAGCTAAAGCTATCAATTTTCCAGCTAGGTGAATGGCAACACACTACAGTGACTGTGTATATTAATCAACTTTAATCAAATATCCTTATTAAACAATGCAAAACAACTATCTACTAACCTAATTTCTGAATCTTTCTGAAATGTATTGACAGCAATTATTTTTGTGTGGCTGTTCCAGTAACTTTATTTGCTGATATAGTACAGCTCCAATCTTTCCACAAGAAGTCTTCACTTTCATGACTCCAAGAGCCTTCCACTTTTAACAGGTTTTCTCACTGAATTACAACTACAATATATAAAGAGAAAAAGGAAAGTGGTACCAACAAAGTTGAGATACATTAAGGAAGGCAAAACACTGGGGTAGACTATTTTGACTATAAACAGTCAGGTAGCTCAGTGCTGTAAATGAACGTTCAAATAAATCTGTGACAAAAACAAAGAGTGGAGCTGAAAGTGACGTAACCATTACCAGAGCCCCATTTCCAATGAGGAATGTAATGCATATAGAATTATGAACATCCTTAGATTGCTTGCACAGCGTAAATGCCATGTTACTAGTGTTTCCTAAAAATTTCATAATTTAAGTAACTTGTGAAGAGAATCACAGGTGGATGCATTAGAGGAGGACTCATGTTAGACAACTATAACTGCAAATGATTGAACACTAGACCTGAACAACTTTTGCAGTTATTTGTTGTCTGTACAGTAGATTTGTGAGATTCAATGCAAATCAATAACTATGACAATATAATAATATTCTATGAACTGTCATGAATGTTCATTGCAATGCTTTTCTCTGTTGAGTTGAGACACATATTAACAATCTCTCCTGTACTGGGCTCTGTCAGCTAAGTCACTGGTTCTGAGTGCGGGCCGATGGCCCAGGTTTCAGCCCATCCATGTCATCAATCGACAATGCCCGGGAGGGCACAACAACAGCAAATTGGCTTCATCCCAACAGGGTAAGGGTGGGAAGTGTTCTGTTGTTATAGTGCTCTCAGATACCCTACAACTCATTAGAGGCCTACAAGCTGCTTGCGTTTGCTTTACTGTGGTGCACTGTGGAGCTTGTAGTATGAAGAATAGATGCAGTAGACATGCAAGTGTATCAGAGTACCTAGTGTGCAATTTCCAATTTACAAAAAAAAAAAGGTTGAAACGGGAAAAAAGTATAAAAATTTTTCTGTGCTAAATCACAATTAACACACGTTGGGAAATGAGGCCCAGCAGGACACTAGGATGAGTCAACAGAAATAAATAGATTCATCAATGAAAATGTTATGACCTCAAATCTCAAATCAAAAAACAATGTTTTGTGGATGCAGGCAGTATGAAATGATAAGATAGTCTGATGATAGTGACATGGCCTCAGATTCAATATGGTCTGTCCCAACTGTTTTCCAGTGATGCTAGATAGGTGTAAACTCCATAAAGTGATTCAAGCACATAATATTAAATGTTGACTGAATTGTGATTGGTGTAGACAACAAAACGCATGATTAACTGCCAAGCTTGCTCTTTGCAAAATATGAATCTGGTAACCTGCAGTTTTGGTGAATAATTACAACTGCAATGCACTACTCAGTTTTGAATTGAACCAAAAAGCACACCACTGAATATTGTATAATTGTTTGTATATTTAAATATACTTTAACCATATGAAGTACTACATAAATATTCAATATTTGGACATGTTGCTGGTTTGAGAATGACATGGAGAACACCAAGGCATAAATCATAGGTTGAGAATCGGTATTTGACAATCCAAGTGAGACAAACTGCATACAATGAATGAAAACAACAAACTAAAATAAAGAGACAAACAAACTAAATCAAAGAATACCGTAGGGAAAAAAAAAAAAATTTCAATGCCTTTTCAGGCTCTCTTTCCCAGTCCTCATTCTTCAGTTTTTGAAATTTTGTGTAGTAATGTAAGTAATTGTTGCCATACAAAGGGGGGACTGCATTTTAATAAACTGAGACAATAGCGTGAGACAAATATACAGTACAATTTATCAGTCTGGATTATGCAAGTCAATTCTGCAGGTCTGAATGGCTCATTTTTGTCACTGCCTTTGATACAGTGCAATTAGCCAGCTTTGATGGTATAGCTAGCTTTGAAGTGTTTTTCCCGTTTCACCCACTTTTGGAAATTACAAATTCCACATTAGTTTCAATCCTTCACATACTCTCTGTGCTCAGAGAGGAGAGCTGAATAGCAGACAAGTGCCACACTTGTAAGGCATTGACTGTTTTTCACACTGCAAGTCCCACAGTGCACCACAGTAGAATACATATTGGATTGGAAGATGGGTAGATCCTCACTGATGTCATTGAAGGACATTACAGGCATCTCACAAGTCATTAGAAGGTACTACAGTGGAGAAACAGGTGAGCCCTGCTGACACACCGACCCTTACCCTCTGATGGCACAAGACAATTTGGGGCAGCAGTGTAGCATAGTACTTAAGGAGCAGGACTCATAACCAAAAGGTTGCTGATTCGACCCTCGCTGGAACACTGCTGCTGTACCCTTGGGCAAGATACTTAACCTACAATTGCCTCAATAAATATCCAGCTGTATAAATGGATAACAGTGCAAAGAACTGTAACCTATATAAATTGCTCTGGGTAAGAGCTTCTGCTAAATTTTGGTCCTCTGCTGTGGTCTCCTACACGGCTGGTACTGAACTCCAAGCCATAGGGCACAGCCTGTGCTTTAGATGACCAAACCACTTGAAAGCCAACTTTCTCTCTTCACCAGGTTGTAGATGCTATTTGCTGAAATGTCATCACATTTGGTTTAGCCCCCAGGAAGGGCAATGAGCTGAGGTTCCTTTGTCAACCTACCATTATGCAGTCACTTACTTCTAGTGGTCTAGCAACAATTCTGGCCAGACCATCATACTCCATTCTCCATCAATTGAATTGTTGGTCACAACTTTTAACAGAAGTCTGCATGCCTTTGTCACACATACAATAAGGCCCATCAAGGTGCCATATAGAAACACTTGACTTGACTCTAAAGAGGACATGGCTCTATTCCTAGTGATTCCAAATGAGGTATTGCTAACACCACAGTGAACACTGGTGACCACTGCAGCTGTGTGTTTGTGTGGCCTGTAAACAATGGCATTGTGCATTGTTGAACCATTGGGGAATGGGTTAGTTATTAACTGACATTTCTGTAGTTTCATTTCTGACATTTCAGGAGAACTGGCACTGTGCAAGCAACTTAATGATGACGAGGGGTTGTGACGCATGTTCTTACACATTGTGGCCAATCATTAATGCACTGTGTTTGGCTGTAATATCCTCCCTGGCTATGAACACCCTTAGATGGCAAGGGGTAGTGTAATGGCTTAGTTGAGTCTACTACATGTCAATATTGTGAAGGCGTTATTAAAGCACAGATGCCTACCTATATTATCCATTAATTTAGAACAGACTTTCACAGGGTCATACATAACTGATGGCTGCCAAGGATTTGGCTCTTTTGTCAGTCTGAAGGTAGACCTGATAAAATCACATTGACATCATATTCAAAAAAGGGATATGTAGCAAAGGACGAGAGCAGTCACCCCATCCGACCTCAAACCCAGGTCTGCAGTATACCAAACTGCACCTTTGACCGCAATGCCAAAGAGCCAGGCTCGTTGGTATGGTAGTCAGGGCGCATACTCAACCGTAGTGACGGCACTCTGTCACACTGCCCTCCCCTTCAGGAAGCGCGCCCATGCGCTTCACACACCGAGGCGTCCCTCACGCATTCCCCTGCTGTACTTCTCCCATCCCAGGGTGCCCCACTCACCAGTGCTTCACCCATCTCTGGGGTCCTTCACACCGTGCTTCACCCATCTCTGGGGTCCCTCACACTGGGGTCAACCCTACGTGGGGTCTCTCATATGGCTCACACACTGGGCAAGCCTCCGATGTCCTCATGGCAAGCCATCCCACTTCTCACGCCATATATAGCGAAGGGCGAGAGCAGTCACTCCACCTGGCCTTGAACCTAGGTCTATGGGGTACCAAACCTGCAACTTGACCGCAAAACCAAAACTCCAGGCTTGTTGGTACGGCAGTCAGAGCGCATACTCAACTGTAGTGACAGCACTCTGTCACAGGACAAATAAAAACTCTGGCATTAAAAAATGGTAATATGAATTATACATGTGAAAGAATAACAAAGGGCCCATTGGCAATAATGTTGTTTAGAATGAGGTCAACAGCATGTCAATGCTCAGATCCATGTGATTTGCTGAGACACTGAGTTTGTTGGATACAAAGTAACTGTACTATAATATAAAGCACAAAAGCAAGCTTCCTCCACAGGAAAAAAGTGTTTTATCCACGATACAGCCCAGCTGTCTATACAACTTCAGTCTATGTGGCAGTTTTAAAAGTCTCAACATGTAAATCAAAAATAGGTTGCCCTTAATGGATCTGCTTTAGCAGGTATATCCAGGCAGCTCCCTGAACGGCAAGGTAACCAGCAGACATGTCTGTGGGATGATGTTTACAATAATGGGGAGAGGCAGTCCAATTTCACAAACATGGAGGTGCAAAGTTACATTTCCCAGCCTTCTACCGCATTTGAAAAGAGATGAGGTAGAAAACAACAATAACTTCATGTATAGGGAACGGGAGAGTTGCAGCTCAGATGCACATCAGATACAATTTCACCTTGGCAGAGTGTTTGTCAAAATCAAGAAATATCACAGAGTGTTGTTTTTTTTTTGTATAACTATATTTGTACCCTGAGGGTGTCAGTCACACACACGGCCAAAATAGACTCTTCATAAGCCCTGACAGTCTTCACATAATAGAGTGAGTTACACACAGTGAAGCAAAGAGCAGTTGAGAGATTCAGATACATGTTCTAAATGGTATTTTCCTTTCATGACTTGTTTGTTTTAGCATCTGTTCTTTGTTTTAAATACTGAATGATTCGATTAGCATTCAGTGACTATGGCTCAGTGGAATTCAGCATGGCTTCTTTTGTCTGTTTGTTGTTTGTTTTGCCAAAAAGTACAAAGCAAAGACTTCAGTTCACACTGCAGAGCAATGCATTTTTGGCTCAGCTTTTACGTCATCATCTTTTGGGTCAATTAATGCAATTATCATTAAAATGTAGTAGAATTCATTCATTTAAATTGGCCTATGCAAGTCAATAAAACAGTGATAATTTCCATTTGGAGCCATACTATAATTAAAAAGAAGTATAATAATGAGTCAAATCAGGCAAGTGGGCTTGACCCTTCCAATTTGGCAGGTTTGGGTCCTTTAGCTTTACATTGGAGATCAACTGAGAAAATTGTATTCAGGACCTGAGGCTTCTCCATATAGAGACTGCATCCATGATAATGGTTCATCAAACATCCATGTCTGTGAATCCAACCACACCATCATGACCCCTACTCCATTGTTTCATTCATAAAAGAATGCCAATTCACTGTGATGAGATGTGGATGTAGGTAACGTCCCCCAGTTCATTTAGAATATTGAAATTTAACAAAAACTTGCATTTAAGGGAATGATATCCACATAAATACCAAAAAATAATCTTGAATTATTAGACAATGCTTGTAATATATTTTATGACAAATGCAGTATAACAAGCTATTATTTTTCTTCACACCTTCACATGCAGTGATGCAGAGCTGGTTCACTGTATAACGTGTGGAGCAGGATTTTGACTATGTGGCAGAGTAAAAGTCCTTGAGTGGGAAAGGTGCTTTTGAACAGCGCAGATTTAATGAGAGACCACTCGACCTTTCACTCCGACAAGCAGAGCGACAGACCACGGTGCAGGTGCGATAAGGCCAATTTTGCCTGGGCGCTAGTGTGGCAGGATGGTGTGTCCCCCCCCCCCCCCCCCCCCCAACCCCCTCTTCATCTGGGAATGACCCTGAACTCCCACCCTCCTTCTTTGAAACCAGCGCACTCAAGTTAATGCTATCATATGCCTCTTATTTTCACATTATAAATATGGTAACAAAAGATGAAACGGGAAAAGCAGCAGAAAATAACCACACTGGAATAGATTTTTTTCATCTCTTAAAATCTTTCTATTTTCTGGGAGATTTGGAGTCACCATCATTGGTTTCACAAGCAGTACAGAAACTGTAGAACTGAAGTTCATTTCATAAAATTGTAGTAAATTCTGCTGACAAGAAAGTCTGAAAAGGTTAATTGGACCATTATCAGTCTGTAGTTTTTGAAGGATTTATAGATGTTCCAGACATGTCTGATTTCACATCTTTCATTCAAAAAAACATTAACTGTCTACAGATGCCTTTTAAATTTAGTAGCCATGGGGTTAAATTTTTGTCATTTTGTTTATGTGTATAATTATCTTGAACTATGGTTTTAAGTTGCCTGTATCATTAAACCAAATTTAATTGGAATTCTGTCAAATTTTCAAAACTAAAGTACACTTTTAATGCTGTGATTGGGCTTCTAAGGTTAGACCGATTTGTGCAAAAAATTGTCATTTTACTTTTTGTTTGACCTTAACCTTTCTGACCATTTCAACTGCATTTAGTTGCCACCTTATCAGAGGCTATGTGATTGGATTCTAAGTATTAAAATAAATAAACCTTTAATTTCTTAACCATAAAAGCCCAAAATTGAATAAATAAATTAAAAAGCAAATAAGAAAATTAATAAATAAGTGTATAATGTCTTAACACAGTTAATACACTCTGTAAGATGGTGATCGTGAAGACTCTCATTGTGAGGATTAAGGCCTGCATGTTCCACATATCTCATGACGGTGATTTATTGATGGGGACACGCCTAGCAACAGATGTCTGGACCTCAGAACCTCCAGAATAATAGGGTTGGGGGCATACTTACACGCATACACACAGATACACTCATAAAAAGGGAAAGAAAAAAGGAAGAAAGGTGAAATTAGAGTAGGTGCTGTGGAAACGAGAGAGAGGGCACTGATTACAGACCACTCATTTGCTATGCACTGTGGCAAATCAGCAACAATTCACATGACAAATAATAAGAAAAAATTAACAGCTGTCATGGTGTGATGTGTTAATTTCCTGACAGTCTCAGCACTGAAACCAATTACTGATTTAAGGGCAAGCAGAGAGAGCCCTGCTACAGTGACTAATTAGGCTCCTTCAAGACTAAAAGGATAAAAGCAAAACAAGTAAAAGGAGAAGCAGGCAGGTAGTCAGAGGAGTTTCATAAAACAGACAATCCTCTCTCTCTCTCTCTCTCTCTCTCTCTCTCTCTCTCTCTCTCTCTTGCTCTGTGTCTGTGGAAGAAGTGGAGAAGCCAGAGCAGTTGTGTGTGCTTTAGCACAGATAATCTTAAAACATTTATTCAGCCTCATCTGTGACCCAGAGCGTGCAGGTTGTATTGTAATTTGGAGTTCCAGTGTGCCCTAGGGTTTACGTGGTGCTCTTTAGGAAATGGCCTGGCCCGGTTAGTCCTAACCCACTAATAATACCTTTGTCTAATAGTGTCAATGCCCATACATCACTAGCAGCAGGCATATGTCCTAGCACCCCACTCAAAAAAGCAGGTCATTTGGAAAAAAATGCAGCTAATACATTCTCGCAGCATTGCTATAATATTTTGAGGTGATAATAACATCACTACAATGCAATAGTGATTTTTTCAGGATGCTATGTGTAAGCTGAGAAGCCGTATGTTCTGCTGTATGTTGTTTCTGGGATTTCACTGAAGAGGGAGACATGCCTTTGGCCATCCTTCTGAGCTAAGTGTTAAAGTGTTAATTAGACAAAGAGCTCTCAAGACAGAGGCACACAATATCCTCCCTTTCTCTTCAATTGAGATCAAACTACCAACAGATATCAAGATGTGGATCTACTTTTCATTTTAGCAGAAGACAATTGTAATTAATGGAATGTTATTTTGAAAACTTGAATTCCAGAAGTGTGTGATTCCCATGTTCAAACAAACCTCCAAGATGAAAATGAGAATTTCTTTATTTATAAATACATAATTAGTTTTTATTTCTTTAGATCAAATGCAGAGTCTGTCTCAAGAGATGTCCTTGGCAAAGGAGCTCACCCTTTTTGTGTAATTGTTTTTATGTACCAGCTGAAATAAACAAAGGTTTATTTTAACTGCTTTTTTAAGATATGCAAAATCAGTAGTTTGATGTGTAAAACTATTTTTTTTATTGTATTAATACTTTCAAAAGACAATGAAAATATGATCAATTTCACTTATACTGTATCACACTCCATGTATGTCGATGCAAATTATTTTCATTATATAATTACTGACTTAGATGTATTACTTACAATGTAGATATTCCATTAAGTCATCTCATTAACTTAATTTGAATAGAATGGAGAGCCTATCAATTGAATTGAATCAATTCAATACCATACATAAAATGCCCAGGGTTACTACTTACTTTTGTAAAACAAGTGTTTTAAGAATTATGCCAATCCCTGTGAGTGAGGAACTGTTTTAAAGTGCCACAATACAAGAAAGCTGGGTCTTTTGCACAGTTGATTGAAAGTTCTTAATTGGTAGTGCTTTGTTGCATACCTCATGCCATCAGAGTGCCCCAGCTAAGCCATTGTGGCTAAATACTTTGGTGGATTCTAAAGAGGGGGAAATCTGTTACAATGATTTTGGACTGAAATTCAGCATAAAGAGTAATTACTGCCAAGAAGATGCTTACTGCCTATAAATGTATGCAGCTTTTTATACATTTTTAAATAGAGCCTTTGCAATCCTTTCAGGAGAGAATTTACTGTAAATCAGTGTTTTATGAGAATTACATCATTATTATTTGTGTGTGCTTTGTGTGTAGTATCTTAATGCAGCTTTGTTGTATTTCCTAGATGTGATACATAAATCACGATGGAATGGTGATGGTAAAGCATGAAGGTTAAAGAGCTGTGGAGGTGATGCACAGTTAAAGATGTGTATTGAAATGGATATTGTATTTTGAACTGCTCATTTACAGAAAAATATGCTGTCCAAATTTCATGATTTTACACAAAAAAGGGAGTTTCCCATTTGTCTACAAAGAATTTGAAGAAAATAAAAAGCCTTCATAAAAATGTTTATCTTTATTTTATACATTGTCTTCATGGATTTTTACTATGTTTACTATTGCTGGCATCAGTTAATTTGATTCTTTAAATGCTGAAGGAAGTGTTTGTTAGACACCATAAGAGAAGAAGACATTGCAAGGGAAGAGGTAACTCAGCCTATAATCTACCCTTGTCACCATAAGTATATGAAATAGAGGAAATGAGCACTGTTGCCACTTTTTTTAAGGAAAGCTCATTTTATTTTTGCCCACCATTTTACATAGGCCGTTACATAGGTATTATATCACCTGATCTCCTGTGAGAGGGATTTTCCACCCCCTTAGTGATGGAGGGGATTCAGGGCACTTCTATCGACTGGCGTCACCTTGAATCTCAGGCCCGGCAAGGTCCTGTATTGGAGCCAAAGTTCTGGGGGAGTCATTTCCCGACCTGTTTGTTCATCAGGAGCGGCCCACATCGCCTGGAAAGATTTCAGTTCCTCCCACAGCCAACGGGCGACTGTTAAAACATGGGAGAAACACACAGATTAATTTCATTTTTTGAACCTTCCCTAATGCATCTGCTCTCCGCGGATCGTAGACAGCCGATCATCACATGATTTATAGTACTGACCGGTGCCTGCATCTCTCAGGCTAATGACACATACACTAAAGTCATTGATTTGTATGAATAGCCTCCGCTCTTCATCTATCACAATTTAATGTAAGAGTTTGCAATGCAGAAGGGGAAAACTCACAGGGGAGGCGGGGACCCAGGGGCGCTGGTGCTATCCAGCCATGAGTCGTTGGCTGCTTCTTTAATATATAGACTCTTCTATTTATGTAAATGGGCATCATAACAGAATGCTGCCATTCAAAAAAGCAGATAATACACACAAAAAAAAAACAAAAAGTAGAATTATTGTGGGTATTTTTACTTTTATGAGAATTTGTCCCCCCGATCCCTCATGGAGGATAGTTTTATTTTTGGATTTACAAATCTATTATTTGTTAACATGTTAATTTTAATCTAAAATGAATGTTAATGTCATATGTTCACCCCTGCATAAGTTGTCTAAAAAGTGGACAGGTGGCACTGGCCTTTGGCTCCAGCTGAACAAGTGAAGAAACTGAGAATATGTTTATAATATGTAAAGCTATTCTGGCTGTAAAGCTATTCTATAAATGAAAGCTATTTTTTCTTTAATTTCAAATTTTTTGTTTTATGGTTTTTGTTTTTATTTTTTCTTTCTTTTTTTGTGAAAAGTAACAACCCAAAGGGTAGTTGTACCCCTGACTATAAGCTCTTTAGATTACTTTTGTATTGCATCTTTCTTAATTCTACACACTGCCGTGATGTAACACACCTGTCAACCCTGCTTAGATTTTGCCCCCTGTAACGTGTAAAGGATGTCCTTGTCTATCTTATCAGATCACAGTGACACACTGACTTGACTAAGGCGACATGAACTCCTTCTGTGTCAGATCTTCTTAAAATGCTTAAGTGCTGTCACCACTTTTCCCCTTGTTTGCATTCCTTCCTACATTATTATTATTATTAATATTATTATTTTTACTGCTAGTAGCAGTGGTACATTATTAGAACAGATTCAGCAGCATACATTTTACATATTATATACTAAATATATTTAATTGCTGAAGATGAACACTGACTGCTGGATGCTATTTATACTTGTAAAGCTGGATACTGAAACAGTTTACAGAAGCATTTTAGCATCTTGATCATATGATATGAAAGCTGAGCTTTAACCATGATTTGAATCTGCAACTTTTTGGTTACTCCTCCTTACAACAGATGAAATGCAAAGTAAAAAGAGCTGAAGGATCAGCAATTACTATAGCCACTGCTTAAACTTTGAAAAGGAAGGCTTTTCAGCCTCATGGTTTGCATCCTTAATAACCACAATGCTTTCTCCTCCACCAGTCCCTCTCCAGAGAGTTGGCTTCTCTTTCCTTCTTCACTCTTCCTTCCCTCATCCCTATACTACCAAACAAGTACTTCCTCACTTGCCCCTGGTCTCCACTCACAACTTTACCATTGGAAGAAAAACCAAATGGGGAGATCTGAACTGCCATTAAATCAGCTTGTATAATC
Organism: Megalops cyprinoides; assembly: GCF_013368585.1. Lineage (NCBI taxonomy): Eukaryota > Metazoa > Chordata > Actinopteri > Elopiformes > Megalopidae > Megalops > Megalops cyprinoides. The sequence continues at coordinate 21,496,562 of NC_050590.1, read as the reverse complement.
TACATCAAGGAAACAAGGGGACAGTCCTCCGACGAAAGCTTCAAGGGATGCTTGTTTCAAAACTTATTTACAGCAAGTGTACATCAGCAAATAGTGTCCCATTTCCTGTTAAAGTGCATGTCTAGATAGAGAACAACAACGTCAAAGAAAACCCTCAGTCATTTTCACTTTGCATTAATTCTGAAGTGATGCTGACTTTAGGGGATTGTCTTAGATCATTTCCAAAGGTGTCTTATTTTCACTTGGAAAATTACATGTGCTATTATAAACACGCAAAAATCCTTACCCACAATTCAGTGATGTGAGCACACATCTGGTGCAATCAAGGTTTCATATCATCTGTCACAAATTAGATGGTAACCATTTTCCAGTAAAAAAAAATCCTGCTTTGAGAGGCCTTTCTCTTCACAGCCCCTCTGGCTGCCTTGTCCACGCTGTCATCAGCACCTAATCAACTAATGATGGCTGAAAATGAGCAAGGCCACTCCCGATAAATCCCTTGGATGGTAATGTCTCTCTTTTTATGCCCTTCTCCCTCCTTCCTCCTCTTCTTACCCCATGGCTCAGTAAATTAATGTCATCCACGGTTATTACAATAGCGCTGCTGTGGCAAGTCTGCCAGTGCAGATCCTCGAATATTTTATCTCAGCATTTATTTGTCTATAAAATAAAAGTAAATTTATGGGCTGCCCCTGTATCCACTCCTCGAGGACTGCCCAGACAGGCCACATGGCAGGTCCTTATCCATTCTGACTGAGAGTCACAGATTGGGGTTGTCATTTAACATAGATTTCCATTTTTGCATTCTGAGTGAAGGATGTTTTCTTTTCTTGAGATGTTCACACACGTGGACCTTCAGGAAATTAAATACACAATTGTGGGATTTGGATTTGCAGTTGCCACCTCACTGTATGCTTTATGCTAGACCAAAGCCCAACCTTAGAGAAATATTAGATTGACACAAAATAGCAGTGTGTGGATGTGTCTTTCCCTTGTGCAAGGTAGCAGGCCCACCGCTAAGTGTTCACCCCACTTTTGATTTCACAGTGCAGAGACTAAATCCAGAATAGACAGGCAGTACCACCCCAACTGATTCATTATGTCTTAGAAAATTACCCAAAAAATATGTGCATGTGTGAATATCACTCAGGGCACAGAAATGGATTCAGCTGCTTCAAATGTAAACAAATCAGGAGATTCCAGATTGAAACTCCAATAACAACTAAAACAGTAGCCACCTGTGTTTGTAGAGTAACTATTATAATGTCAACCATTTAACATAGAATTGGAGCATTACAAAAATGGAACAATCATAGTTCTCTTACCTGAAAGAGATGTTGATATTTGAATAATCATTAAAATGTAATTCCAATAAGCATAATTGTTTGAAGATTATATCAACATACTCGTCATAAAAATGAAAAAAAAAAGTTTTGATAAGCAACATTACAAGGACATTAGAGGATACTATGCTATAATGATAATAAAGGATTATAATGGATTGTATGCTTGATATGAGATTAAAACTGTACTTCAAATAACATTAAATAGTATATGGTCCTGAAAAAACAAGTGTAATATTTCTTACTCATTGCTGGGAAAGGTGTAATTTAAACAGTGTGACTGCCCCAGCCTTCAAAATTGTCTCCCAAATAATAAGGGGGCGTCATTTCTCTGACATTAAGGTTTTGAAAACAGGAACATTTGTCATTTAACTCGCTCTCACAGAGCGTCTGTCAGTTGCAGAGCAAATCATGAAAACGGCACCAATTAGTGAGGCTGGACATCTCTAACAAGGTGTAAGAAAAGGAATTCTGGACAAACAGCTTCACACAATAATGAGATCCCCTTATCTGAGTGCCTCATGGTTTGAAATTCCACAGTAAAATACAAGAAATAAGGTATTTTTTTTTACCAATTTTGAAAATATGTGGGAAATTAATTAAAAAAAAGATATTACCTTGACATGCCTCTGGTTATCTGGGGCTTGAGCTCAAAACTTTGTCAATTTTCACAGTGCTGCAACTTTGAATGTGTGATTAATCATAGGATAGCCTTGCTTGCCAATAAAGGGAAAAAAACCTTAAAACCATAACAAGAGGCTCATTTCGCCCAGTCATTCGGATAAGTAAACAAGTAGAAATTGTCAATGCGCAATGTGATCAATGCTCCAGGGTCTCTGTACCAGATTGATTTCTCTCTCCCCGGATTTCATCAGACTCTTCATCAACAAAAACACTTTGTCCCCCCTAAATAATCCAATCGAATGCCACCATCCCTTGAGTCGTGGGATCTAAAATGTTGCGATTAATGCCTTCACTGAGCTGAGAAGTCCCTGTTGAATGCTGAAACTTTGGAAATTTGGCTCAGAAGGGAAATGTGGGGTTGGTTTTATTGCTTTCCTGGGGGACACCTGCTGGGAAAAAAATATATATATATTTTATTGGGTACACATTGCATCTATGATTAAATGATTATGTTCTTGCACAAGCATCTCTTTATTAAACCTGACCACAAAACAGCTTGTCTCCTTATTTCAGTTTTATAGTCTTGATACCAAGTTGTAGGCAAATATGATGATTTATCATGCAAAATATTACACTGATCTTAAATTTATTAACAATAGCAAATGTAACTGCATTGAGAAGGATTCTAAAAAAAGGAAAAAAATAGAATAAATCCATGTCTACTATTTTTGAAAATGTATTAATTTGAATCCTGGTCACCTAATCAGTCTCCTTTCCAAACCTCCCAGTCGTACTTTAAGAACCCGAAATTAAATCCCTCTTCCTGACTCTTTATAAATGTATTTCTGTCAATATAAGAGATATAAATAGATTGGAGATGGTAACCATTCATAAATCTACCTGAATATTTAAAAAGGATCTTTGGGCAGGAAAGGAAAAAAGGTTGCTCAAGTTGCTTCTCAATTTGATCAATTGTTGGAGTCCTACCTCTGCTCCCGGAAAATTACAAATTGGAATCCTGAAATCAACTGCAGTACATCATCATGTAGGATACTGTGGAGCTCTCATGCTTTCCTCACATTCCAGGAAAAAATGTAAGAGGTATGAGCTTTACGTAGCGTTAGGATGCTAATGGTTCCAATTAAGAAGAGGAAACAAGAATAATGCAGCATGGCTTCAATCTTCCATCTGTACATTCTGAGCATCTGAGTATTGTTATTTGTAAGGGAACTTTCACAGAACTTTATCCATGTCAAACCTTCGTTTTTGTTTATCTACAGTATGTATATTACACACACACACGCGCGCGCGCACACACACACACACACACACACACAAAGATTTAAAAGATCAAACATGTAATATGTTCCATAACAGGTACTTTGCTGTCTGAAACAGGACAGTCAATGCAATTAGTTTGCCCTAAAGCACAACTCTATGGAATCGCGTATTGTGATCCAAAATCTTTCATTCTGAATGAAAGACATGTCGGGCTGTGACACTTGAGCTCAATTCAGAGACTGTCACACTGGTTCCTTTTGTGAGCCTGTGCACACAGCTTCCGTCCAAGAGTTGTTTGTGCTTGAGGAAAGACACAATATCATGGTCTGATGCTCATTAAAGGACTGTTTTAATTGGTTGACTTGAGGCTTGATATGGAATATTTAGATAATAGGCCCTCCATCTCTTAATTAATGTAATTGATCTTATATGTTTACTTCGACATGCCAAACTGATATTCACGAATGTACAATACACCTTAAAATATCTTTCCATATCTTTCTATCTAATTTGCAAATGCTTCTAGAACTTAGCTGCAAATTAATGAGTGGTCTTCAACATGGAATATGAAAAAATGTTATCATATTACCTTTTTATGCAGGGTAGATTATCTTAAACACATGCACTACTTTCCTCTTTATTTTACTGGTCAGAATGACAGTACAGTAAGAATTTAATTACATGTTAATCAATTATTAACTGTTATTAACTTCTATGGGACTTACTACACAACTATTAGGTATAGTATTTGCATATAGTTAAGGACAACTGGCAACCTTTCTAGTATATATTTGGAAATGTGTGATTAAAAATGACTAAAATTTTCACACCTTGAGAAAAGGCTCAGTACAGCAGATATCTACCTTTTTAATTTTCGAAGGCCTAAAGTTACAAGATGGAGACCCGTCTGTGAGAGATGTCTGCACATCACTTGGATTCTCCCCTTGGCTTTCATTTTAGCAATTAATAACCCACATGAGAATCTTTTGACATTTGTCTATCAGAGCACAGTGAGTCACATCCCTAATTAGTGTCTGGGAAAAATTAAACTGAATACTTTCCCTCTGGTAATGTTAAATGATCAAAGCTGTACAGTTTCACATTGGAAGTTGGACGTATCCTACAAATAGAATGGATATTCCTATATCTAAAAGGACAAAAACAAGAAGAGAAAAGCCTGAATGTGTGAATCCTATTCACTTTGGTGGTTTCATGCACTGAGTGCACGTGTGCAGCTTGCCGTTCCCTTTCTGCATGGTGGCATGTTTGTATTATCCTAATTTGTTTGTGACCTAATCAGTGTCTGAACTGAGCCCCAGCTGAAGATGGATACCGTGTTTCCTCTGTAAGCCCAGGGACACAATGTGCACCCAAGAGATAGCAAAGGATAAAATATGTATTAGTTTTCACAATAGCTCCCATTTTTATAGCACTTTGGAAGAAAAAAAGGAGGAGAAATAGATCTGAATCTACTTACTGCGGCACAATCGCCCACTCTGCAACAAACACAGCAATGCTGTGAAATCTCAACCATACTTTTCTTCTCATTTTCATTCCTGTAGCCCTTTTACATCAGGCCATTTAGACTCCTCTTTTTTTACCTCCCTCCCTTTCCCTTTCCTTGCCTCTTTTTACTGACAAGCCCACAGATTTCAGAAAGAAAGCGAGCATTAATTAAGACAGTGCCAGCTGTAATTTTCTTGGGAAGTAAATTTCTGCACAACTAAAGGTTACAGGGACCTTTTCACTGTCAGAATTTACTACAGTCCGTGAATGTTAATGTTCCTAATGAAGACATGCTCTCAGACTCTGAACTTAAAAGTACCACTAGAAGAGGAGAAAGGGATAGGGCAAAGAAAAGGAGGGGAAAAGGAAAAAAAAAACATAATTTGACGAATAAATTTGAATCTGTACATTAATTCAGGGTCCTGTGCTTATTATAATGATAGTATTTGGATATTCTAATGAGGTATTTTGCTATGATTTTAAACACTCATTGTTCAAATATACACTAATACATAGAGGAAATGTAGGATCCTTAACTTTCTGTTGGATTATTGGCTGTAATTTGGGATAATTTAACACATGGGAACAATGCCCCTGCTTGTTTCAGAAGGTTAACCTATAGAACTTCAATTACCAATTTAAGAAAAAATTCAAGAAAATGGCTGGTATGGATTTGAAATTGAAATGCCTGGGGTCAAAGATAGCGTATACAGTACATAAACAGCAGAGTGAATCTATTTGAAAGAAGGCTTTGTGGCATGGGAAATGTTTCGACGAAACACAGCTATGCATTGCTGGAAACTCAAAGCCTAAAAGGCTCAGGAGAAGCAATAGATGCAGAGCAGCACTCTTCACCAAATCAACACCAGAGTAAAACAGGCTGACCGTATTATTCAGATTAATTATTTTTAAAAAAAACAATCAAGGCCAGGGAGTTCTACAGATCATCAGCTGGTGCTATGAGTTTTAATTTACCTGACAGTTTCTTAAGTAAACCGAGCAAATAAACAATCCTCTTATCAAAACAGTTGCTAAACATTTCCCACCAGCAACTCTGCTGTACTCAGACGATACAGACACATACACAGGTCCTTAAAACAGTCCTTGAATTTCCACATAATGAATGGTGAAGTTAATAGGACCAGAAAGGTAAAAACAACCCCCCCAGTCCCCACAGCAGAAATGTTGACATTGTTTTAGTGTACAGATCAATGACAAGGTCTAAACCAAGTAGAGTGAGACCTAAAGAATTCCTGAAGAAGGAAAAGTAATATTTAACCTGAGGCGAGAGAATAATTTCACTTTCTCCTGACCAGTTTAAAAAATACCCTGTGTCAGATGGAGCAGATTTATACAAATTAATGGCCTTTAGTGCAATATCCAGCACTGGGTTATTAATTGTTAAAGTGCATATATTAAAAAATGAGTAAAAGTAATTTTAATAAATTATCCTCTCCAAAACCTGTTTTAAAGGTTCGTTGCCTTCAGTTTCTGTAAGGTATTGATAATGATCTTTAAAATAATAAAAAATAAATATGGAAAAGATCATCTTGAATAGCTATGAAAACGCTGTCTGCTGCTATCTCATTACTTTTTATCTCCTACACAATTTTTTAGTCTCCATTAAAAAGTGTCTTTGATACATAGATTGCTCTCTTTTTCTGAAAATTCCTCTAGCCTCCCCATTGAGAAACGGAGAGTGTTGTTTGGCTGCGAAATCTTTCCACTGGATCAGCATTCCTCTTTTTGTTCAGGGTTTAACTCTGTTCCATTTGACAGCGCAAAGAGGGCTTTTAATTACATCTCTCTCTGGTAAACTAAGCATGCTTTAACCAGATTTAGGAGGCTTGTTCTGCCAGTATCCCTCTTCCTGTGTTCGCAAATATTACAGACTTATCAATGGGAACTTTCCTGGTATGAACAGTATGTAAAGGCTTGGAGAGGGGTGTAGGCCCTTATAATTCCATAAAACAGGAGGTTTCAAAGAAAATCAAGTGAAGGAATGGAAGTCACTTGCATGCAATCAAATCATACTCAAAACAGAAACAGACTTTTCTCATCTGCCTGGTTCTCAACAGCTATTATGAGGTATATGATACAATTCCATTTGTATAGTGCACTTTTGTCACAGGCTTTGGATTGCTCTATGGAAACGAGAAATCTCACCTCACATACTGCTGATGTGCAGGGATGACCGAAGTGATAAAAGTTACTATTCCCTTTTGCACCAGCTCACCATACATTAGTAAAGTGTGAGAAGGGAATGTGCAGTAATGCCTTAAATGCACAAATGCACTTACAGCAGATGAGATCTCCTTTTCCCCTCACTAACCCCCATACCTGTTCACAGGGCCACAACGGCTTTCTCTATAACTTTCTCTATCTTTCTCTCTCTCTCTCTCATACACACACACACACACACACACATTCTCTTTCTTTTCTATATCTCATACTCACAACAAGACTAATAGCCACTTGAGATGTCACTGTTTTCACTGGGTGCGAGCAAGAGAGATGCTCTCCTCTCAATTTGGCCCCTAGGAAAATGCCTTTTGATATGCAGCAGGCAGCGGTGCAGTTATAGTGGAGAGCCCACAAAATCTATTCACAATGATAATGAACAATTGTCATACACTCTGTTCCCTTTGTTGGATGTGATAGCTATCTGCAGTGGCTCCGTTCAGAGATAGGGAATGCATGGCTGTCACCACACCTGTCTGTGCTCAGCGATCCCTCCCAGCTGCAATGCTTCACCACGTTATGGAGTTTTATTAGTATTATGAATGAAGGCCCTGTGGCACGTCTCCCAACTTGTCAGGGCTTCAAATTTAAAAGCTGCCGTCTCCGATTGAAAAATAACAACACACAAGATGGGTTTGCGATGCCACTGACAATGGCGTGAGCATTTATATCCTCCATTCATCTTACCGGACAGACTATTATGTGTTGTGCTTGTTGATGAATTTAATTTTGCTTTGCGTACGCATCAAAGCGAGTGCTTATGTCATAACCGGTGCAAGGTGCACACCGGGCCCTGCATTCATTACAGTGGATGAATCCGCCAAAAGCGACCAACTGACGTGGTGGCTGTTGAAACAGATGGGCTGAGTTGCTTTCGGCGACACAAGGCAATATCATCATTACGTTAATGATCGCGGCATTGCAATTTCAGGCTTTGTAAAGGAAGAGGCATCACATTCAGCGGAAGGAGATGGAACTGGGCATGACTCGCTGTGTCCACAGCAGAGTTTGCATAGTCTACCCCACTAGGATAGTCAGA